>NC_091566.1:7108208-7135708 GCF_042767895.1 Penaeus vannamei
CACACACACACATCTCCTTCTAAACCTCCCCCACCCCCTCCCCCGTCCCCTACTCCACATCTTAGGGTAACCATGGCAACCCGCAGTGGACTCTCGTAAGATCCATTCATCAGTAAACCCAAAACAATAACCACTCAAACAAAACACACAAACCTCCCACTTCCTCACCCCCAAAACGCCCCACTTTTTAAAAATAACCAACAAAGAGGAACAAGAAATGAAACACGATAATTAAGTAAAACGGCGCGACACACCTCTGCACAGTCCGCGGGGTTTCCGAAATGGCCTCGCCCAGGTGAGACAAGGCCAAGGACATTCTCGCCGAGCTCTTTGGCCTCAAAGTATTGATCCCGGTATTAAAACTTCGTCTTTTTTACAACATGTTTCGACTTGTTTCTATAACATTTTCACCGGCCCTGCTCAACCAAGGTCTGACACGATTTCGAGGAAACAATGCATGGTCATTTTTGCCGCGATCTTATTACACAGGGTTGAATACGATCTCGAATTCGTGATGTTTTACATTTTTACTTTTTTCAGTGTCATGGCGCGCATTTTGAAAATAATGCGGCAAGAGAAAAAGACAAATTATCCTTGAAGCTAGATCAGCGAAAACTAAATACCAGCATTACATACAAAAGCCGAAACCCTGTGATAAAAAAAATACAACTACAAGAGGAATATAATAGTCTACCTTCTAGGTTTCTCCATTTTCTGTGATGCTAGACAGTGACTGTGAATACACCCATTTTCTATGTCGAGACTTTTCAATAGTATACGCTGATATTGGTAATTTCATCTCCCGGTGCAGCCTTGATTCTTTGCTTTTAGAGGCTCGACTGAAGAAAGTGTAGTAAGACAAAATTACCTACTTTCACAAAATGCGGTCAAGCTCCTTCCAGCTGTCCTACTCCCTCACGAGTAGGACTCCTACTCTTACTCTCCCTCTCTCCTTCCCTCAGCTCTTCCCCCTTCTATCTCTCTCTCCCTGTCCATGTTCCTCTCATTCTTACTCTGCCTGTCTGTCTGTCTCTCTCTCTCTTTCTCTGATTCTCTCTCTCTTTCTTTGACTCTCTCTCTCTCTCTCTCTCTCTCTCTCTCTCTCTCTCTCTCTCTCTCTCTCTCTCTCTCTCTCTCTCTCTCTCTCTCTCTCTCTCTCTCTTTCTCTATCTCAGACAGACAGACAGACAGACAGACAGACTGACAGACTGACAGACAGACTGACTCACTCTCTCTGTCTCACTCACACACGCACATACACACAAACATAAACACTGCCGCACGCATCCGTTGCCTCCGTTCCTCGTACACGCTTTCCTTCCCCTGTCAGCCTTCCCTCCCTCCCTCCCTCCCTCCCTCCCTCCCTCCCTCCCTCTCTCTCTCTCCTCCCTCTCTCTCTCTCACTCTCTCCTTCACTCTCACTCTCTCTCTCTCTCTCCTTCACTCTCACTCTCTCTCTCTCTCCTTCACTCTCTCTCTCCTTCACTCTCACTCTCTCCTTCACTCTCACTCTCTCCTTCACTCTCACTCTCACTCTCTCCTTCACTCTCACTCTCACTCTCCTTCACTCTCACTCTCTGCTTCACTCTCACTCTCTGCTTCACTCTCACTCACTCTCTCCTTCACTCTCACTCTCACTCTCTCCTTCACTCTCACTCTCTCACTCTCTCTCTACTCACTCTCAACTCACCTCTCTCTTACCTCTTACCTCTCTCCCTTTCTCCTTTCTCCCTTCTCCCTCTCTCCTCTTTCTCCTCTCTCCCTCTCTCCCTTTCTCCCTCTCTCCTTTCTCCCTCTCTCTCCCTTTCCCTCCCTTTCTCCCTCTCCCTTTCTCCGTCTCTCTCCTCCCTCCTCCTTCCTCCCTCCCTCCCCCTCCTTCCCTCCTTCCCTCCCTCCCTCCCTCACTCCCCCTCTTTCCTTCCCTCCCTCCCTCCCTCCCTCCTTCCTCCTCCCCTTCCTCCTCCCTCCCTCCCTCTCCTCCCTCCCTCCCTCCTCTTCCTCCTTTCCTCCCTCCCTCCCTCTCTCCCTCCCTCCCTCCCTTCCTAGTCCCATTTTCTCCATCTGCTCGCTCGACCCACCGTCTGATCATGCAACACCAATGCAAGGATATGTTCAGTGTTCGCAGGAAAGCCTTGCAACTTGGAGCCCTGGCATAGAGCTCGCAGCGACGGAAACGAGACAGGATTGACCACTTTGCCCACTTTTATCATTTTTCTTTTCACTCTTCTTTTTTTTTATTCTTCTTCCGTATTTCCTATCTGGGGGGAAAATGTTTTTTTTTTTTTTTATTCATCCCTCATTTTCTTTCTCTTTTTGAGTTATTTCCCCAACTTGTGACGTTATTCCTCGCTCTTAATCTCTATCTTAAATTCTTTACTTTCCACACATCAATGCGTTTATCAAGCTGTACCTCCCCCCCTCTCCATCTCTTTCCCCTCTCCCCTTCACTCTACCCCCCCCCCCCCAGTTTTCTTTCCCGGACACGCAAGAACTAAGAGGATAACACAACAACCACGCACAGATACCCGCAAGTGCCCTCACTTTTTACTTCAGCAAGAGCAAACAGACCCAATACCATCGAGTGCTTAGGAAAACTCAAGGATGCAGCTCTCAACAGGCGCGGCTTTTCGTTGCAATTGCACAACCGCAGACTCCGTCACCCCTCGCCAAGCCTTCTGCGGGAGACGGGAAAGGGGGGCACTCACCTGGGTGTGGCAGACGGGACGCGGCACTCTGGAGCTCACTCAGAGCCCTCATGTGGACCTCTCGGGAACTCTGACGAAAGAAACGGGGGAATTAATGTTTCGGTGCATAGAGGGAGAATAAAAAAAGAATGTTTAAGAAAACAGATACTTCCCAGCCTCTTCCCCCTTTCCTTCCTTCCTTCCTTCCTTCCTTCCTTCCTTCCTTCCTTCCTTCCTTCCTTCCTTCCTTCCTTCCTTCCTTCCTTCCTTCCTTCCTTCCTTCCTTCCTTCCTTCCTGCCCTCTTCCCTCCTTTCCTTCCTTCCACCCATGCATGTCCTTCCTTCCTTCCCTCCCTTCTCTCCTTCCTTCTCATTCCTCCTTCCCTCTCTCCCTTCCCTCCTCCTTCCTTCCCACCTCCCCTCTTCCTCCTTCCCTTCCTTCCCTCCCTCCTTCCCTCCCTTCCTTCCTCCCTCTCTCTCTCCCTTCCTTCCCCTCCTCCCTCCCTCCCTCCCTCCTCCCTCCTTCCTTTCCTCCCTCCCTCCTCCCTTCCTCCCTTCCTTCTTCCTCCCTCTTCCCTCCCTTCCTTCCTCCTCCCTCCCTCCCTTCCTTCCCCTCCTCCTTCCTCCCTCCCTTCCTTCCCTCTTCCCTCCCTCCCTCCCTCCCTCCTTTCCTTCCTTCCCTCCTCCCTCCCTCCCTTCCCCCTCCCTCCCTCCCTTCTACCACCACCACATAAACCACATCAACCTCCCATGCAGATTGAAAATTCTCAGGACTGCCGCAAAACGCCATTTTTACAACCATCATCGGTTAGACAAAACAATTTATTTTTATGTTGCATAAATTTTTACAACCATCATCGGTTAGACAAAACGATTTTTTTTTTAATAATTTTCACCTCCGTATCGATGTATTGAGGCGCGAGAAGTGAAACGAGCGCATAAAAAAAGAATGGTGTTAAGGGACCAATTCAGTGTCGTAACCCTCGAGGGAGGCGAGAGTTCGTGAACTAAGGCGGCGACGAGGCACCGAGGCTTATTTGGAATGGCTGCGCATCTCGCTTCCATTGCCACGCTCTGGTAAAGAGATGGTAGTAGGTATATACATATATATACATATAGATATCATATATCCATTATATACATATATGTATATAATAAATATATATATACATATATATATACATACATACATACATTATATATATACCTATCTATCTATCTATCTATCTATCTATCTATCTATCTATCTATCTATCTATCTATCTATCTATCTATCTATCTAATATATATATATATACAAATATGAATATAAATAAAAAAACAAAAAACAAAAATAAATGAATAAATAAATAAATATATATATAAATATACATATATATATATATAAAGTTTCGTGAGGAGGAAAGTCTAGCCAGATTCGCAGTGTCGCGTAGAAGAAAGAGGAAGAAGCGTGAGAAAATGAGACGAGGTGATAAGGCCAACGTTGAAGATTACGATTATGCTGAGGAGAGAAAGCGGGAGAGAGAGAGAGAGGGGGGGGGAGGGAGATAGGGAGAGAAAGGGGGCACGCAAGAGGGAGGGAGAGAGAGGGGGAAAGAAAGAGGGAAGGAGGGAGGGAGGGAGAATGGAAGGGAAAGGGGAGGGAAGGACTGAAGGAGGAAGAGAGGGACGGAAGGAGGGGGAGGAGGAAAGAAGGAAGGAAGGGGGGGAGGAATGAGGAGAGAGAGAGAGAGAGAGAGAGAGAGAGAGAGAGAGAGAGAGAGAGAGAGAGAGAGAGAGAGAGAGAGAGAGAGAGAGAGAGAGAGGGAGGGAGAGAGAGATCGACAGACAAAGGAAGAATGAAGGGAAGAGAGGGGGAGAAGGAAGGAAAGAAAGAAAAAGAACAAGAAGGAGAGCAAAGAGAAGAAGGAGAAGGAGAAAGAGAAGGCAAGGGAGAGCATGAGCAGCAGTCCTCACCTGACCTTGCGCCAACAGAATACGACATGAAAAGGTCAAGCAATCATTCATTCTCTTTTTGCGACACCCTGGAGCCTCAAAACTTGTGTTCTTTTAACAGGACTCCCCGGAAAAGGTCATTTGAATGTGGAACAATATTTTTTTTATCTGCAATTCGCCACACTTCTTACTCGCAACTTGCTTCCTCTCCCCCCCACCCCCACCCCTTCCCCCTAGTCAGGGTAAGGTTACAACACAAGCAGTAGCAAGATGCGATCAGCTGATTGCTTCATTACCTACTAATTACATTAATATCACTTATCTGCCTGGATCAAATGCACCGGATATTGACCATTGTAAAAGAAAAGTTCGAAGAAAAAGGAAAAGATAAAAATGAGTAAATGAGCCTTGAATATAACAGACAATGGCGGCAACAAAAGTGGACACACACAAAAAAAAGCAATCAGTGTGATAAGCCTGATATAATTGCATTCTTATCTCGAAAAAATAATCGAACAATGAACGCTATAAAATGACAAATCCTACACGGAAAAAAAAATCAATCAAAACATTAAAATGACCAGGAAATACCGACATTCACACAGAAAAAAGAAAAATATATATAAAGCCATTCTATCACAAAAAAAAAAATGGATGCTGAACCAGCGAAGATGACACAACTTTACAAAATGCATAATGTTAATGATATTATAATGATAATGATCAAGTAAAAACAAACAAAAAACTTGTATCATTCTCAATCCAAAGAAGAACGGCATAAATGAATAAATCAATAAACAAACGATTATTATGTAAAAGTAACTCGCCGCCTCATCCCACCCTCCGTGATGAAGATAGCCACCGCGAGATGGCACCACCGCGCACCATAATACGTTTCTTTAATGGCGACATATGCGCCACCTATCACTAAGGCTTTCAACGTAAACTTAACCGATACAGTGAGGCAAAGAATTCACCAAGACCTTTGATATAAATACATGGAAATATAACGGTTTATGCGCTAAAGGAAATTATGAGAAAAGGGAAGTAGAGTAATGGTAATGAAAAGGAACTCAACATATACGAATGAAGAAAACAACGATGTAGAGAAAGTAAACTATGAAAAGAGGAAAAACAGAGTAACGATAATGAAAAAATCAACATATAAAAATAAAGAGCATAACGCAGATTCAGAGAAAAAATAAGAAAAAAAGTTATAAAAAATGTTTTTAAAAATCGGGGAAACAAGAAAGAATTAAACAAAAAAATAATCCAATCTCTCCTGCATAAGTTATTAACCATATTGTACATTGCACACGATTGACCATATTGCAAGGAGTCCGCACAAGCAAGCTTCTCGACGGACAGAACAACACAACGCTTGCATAGGCCTATATAACCCTTTTCTGCCACGGGGCCATCAATCGTCTAAAAACACGCGGAAGAAAAGAAAAAGAAAGGGAAGGAAAGAACATGGAAAGGAGGAGGATGGCGAGGAAAAGAGATAATAGGAGGATAAAGGAGAAGGATATATAAAAAAAATGCAGAAAAGGTAAACAAAGAAATGAACATGTGAGAAATATGAGAAAAGAAAACGGGAAACAAGAGAAAAAGGAGAAGGGAGACTATAATACACAAAATACAAAGAAAACAAAGATGAATAGAGCAAAATAAAAACAAAAATAATCAAGCGCCGATAAATAAAGACAAAAGACAAATGAGAAAAAGAAAACCACAGACACTAGAATGATCGCCGTAGAAAAAAACTGGTTTCCTCGCCCCCGCGCCAAAAAAAAAAAAAAAAAAAAAAACTACAAAACCCGCAAAATGTCAACAAAACTCCTTCTTACAACAGGCCGACGGCGCCAACCAGGACACCAATGTTAGGTCAGCTTGGGTCGCCCCTCACGCCCAAAGCCCAGCCAAACCCGGCGCGTTGCAGGAGACGCCCATACCCCTTATACCCGCTCCTGACCCATATACCCACTCCTAATACCCGCTCATGATCCTCTCACCCACTCCTAATACCCGCTCCAGAACCACATACCCACTCCTAATACCTGCACCTGATCCTCACACCCACTCCTAATACCCGCATCTGATCCTCATACCCACTCCTAATACCCGCTCATGACCCATATACCCACTCCTAATACCCGCTCCTAACCCTCATACCCACTCCTAATACCCGCTCCTGATCCTCATACCCACTCCTAATACCCGCACCTGATCGTCACACCCACTCGTAATACCCTCTCCTAACCCTCATACCCACTCCTGTCCCTCATACCCACTCCTAATACCCGCTCCTGTCCCTCATACCCGCTCCTGATCCTCATACCCACTCCTAATACCCGCTCCAGAACCACATACCCACTCCTAATACCCGCTCCTGATCCTCATACCCGCTCCTGCTTTCCAAGCAAGCACAGACACCGACCGGACGAGTCTGTGAGTCTCACGCCGTAAACCTGCTCCCTGAGTTTTAGGTGTTAAACTGACGCAGTAAAATCCAGACCGCTATTCGCGAACAGCTGTTTGCCGTGCTATGTATGTATAGTCTTGTGTGCGTGTGTGCGTGTGTGTGTGTGTGTGTGTGTGTGTGTGAGAGAGAGAGAGAGAGAGAGAGAGAGAGAGAGAGAGAGAGAGAGAGAGAGAGAGAGAGAGAGAGAGAGAGAGAGAGAGAGAGAGAGAGAGAGAGAGTGTGTGTGTGTGTGTGTGTGTGCGTGTGTGTGTGTGTGTATGTGTGTGTGTGTGTGTGTGTGTGTATGTGTGTGTGTGTGTGTGTGTGTGTGTGTGTGTGTGTGTGTGTGTGTGTGTGTGTGTGTGTGTGTGTGTGTGTGTGTGTGTGTGTGTGTGTGTGTGTGTCTGTGTGTGTGTGTGTGTGTGTGTGTGTGTGCGTGTGTGTGTGTGTGTGTGTGTGTGTGTGTGTGTGTGTGTGTGTGTGTGTGTGTGTGTGTGTGTGTGTGTGTGTGTGTGTGAGTGTGAGTGTGCGTGTGCGAGTGTGTGTGTGCGTGTGCGAGTGTGTGTGTGCGTGTGTGTGTGTGTGTGTGTGTGTGTGTGTGTGTGTGTGTGTGTGTGTGTGTGTGTGTGTGTGTGTGTGTGTGTGCGCGCCTTTATATCTGTGTGCGTGGGTGTTTATGTGTGTACGCATATACGTATTTGCGTGTGTAAGAGAGAGAAAAAAGGCAAATCCGGGAAAATCAGTTGAGTAAAGAGAAATACCTAAAATATCTAAAAATATATATATATATATACATGAATACTCATCGATAGCAGGTATCTTATTTTTTCTGAAACCATTTACAAGACCCCGACTTATCGCCACATCGACTGTCCTTATCATCCGTCACATTAACACAGCACTTATTTTTTTTCTAAAACAGCGCACAAATCAAAACTTATCTACTACCTACCAATTCCTTACGTAGTTATTACCAAACACTATCAATTAAAATGAAAATAAAAATTCTCAAAACCCATGAAAAAAAAAAAAAAAATACACTCCATACTCCTCAAACTCCCAATAAAAGCTTCTAGTACCAACTCCTCATCCCTATACCCACTCCTCATACCCGCCAAACACTAACACCTTCACACTCTACCCTCACTCCCCTTTAAACCTTAACTCCAAAACTCCAACCAAACTCCACCTCCCCCCCCCCCCCCACCCCCCCCCAACTCCCAACGCCAAACAACCGACAGGCTCCAACTTCAAATATTTCCCAGGAATTCAAAATCGCCGTGAAAACCGCATATCATATCTCTATCAAGGACTATAGAAGTACCCTTATACCTTATATTGCCTTATTACGCAGCTTAAACAGAATTCTTTGATAAGATAGGAAGTCTGTAAGAAAACCCCATTATACGGTTTCGTGGCCAAATCTACATATCTACAAGGGTGTCGATGTTTCAAGTGGGTTGCTGGGTGGGCGGAGGGGAGGGTACGTGTCTACGTGTGTGTGTGTGAGATAATTAAATAGAGGGAGAGAGGGGGGAGGTAGAAAGAGGGAGGGGAGAAGGGGAGGGAGGGAGGAAAGGGGAGAGAGAGAGAGAGAGAGAGAGAGAGAGAGAGAGAGAGAGAGAGAGAGAGAGAGAGAGAGAGAGGGAGGGAGGAGGGAGGGAGGGAGGGAGGGGAGGGAGAGAGAGAGAGAGAGAGAGAGAGAGAGAGAGAGAGAGAGAGAGAGAGAGAGAGAGAGAGAGAGAGAGAGAGAGAGAGAGAGAGGGAGGGAGGGAGGGAGGGAGGGAGGGAGAGAGAGAGAGAGAGAGAGAGAGAGAGAGAGAGAGAGAGAGAGAGAGAGAGAGAGAGAGAGATAGATAGATAGATAGAGAGAGAGAGAGAGAGAGAGAGAGAGAGAGAGAGAGAGAGAGAAAGAGAGAGAGAGAGAGAAAGATAGAAGGAAGGAAAGAAAGAAAGAGAGAGAGAGAAAGACAGAAGGAAAAGAAAGATAGAGAGAGAAAGAGATTGAGTGAGTGGGGGAGTGAGTCGGCGAGTGAAAGAAAAAAAAATTGTCAATAAGTGAATGATATGGTGTCCATCATTCAGGAATGAGTGATTACATACTGACATACATAACCCCCCCCCCCCCGCGCAAAAATTGCACCCGCCACTCAATAAATACACGCAAACTAACAAAATAATGTGAAAAGCAACTGTGATAATGATCAATTCACACGCGTACCCCGTCGACCAACCACCCTCCTCCCCCATAACCCTCTCCCCTCCCCCACCCCCGCCCACACAGGTCGGGTCATCTCCAGCGCCCGAATAAGGTCATGGGGTTTCGCTCTCGCTCGAGATGCCATATAAGGAACACGAGCCCGTTTTCCCTTTTTTTTACGTTTCTACTCTTTGGGAAGTAATTTTTCAATACCGACCAGCTTTTACTTGCTACTTTCTGTGTCTAAAAAAGGAGAAATTGTCCTTCACGACTTGTACTAATCTAATATATGAAATGGGGCGAAAGAGACGCGGAAGAACTAGTAATAGCAACGACTGTAATGGTAGCAGTAATAATAGTAAACGACAGAAATCAGAACAAATGTAAATCGAATATCCAATAAACAAATAGAAATGTAAACAGACAGCATAAAGAAAAGACGGGTATCTTGTTCTCTTATCTAGGACAGTTACCCACGGCGCGGCGTTCACCTCCACGCACATCACCCAACGACACAAATCTCGAGAGGCGCTGAAAGCTTCATTTGTACATATTGCTTTCTTTCTTTCTTTTTCGTTATCACATAAGATGTTTTATTTGTTTTACCTTTTTTCAATGTGCTGTTTTGTATATGAAATTTGTCTTTAGACGCAGAAACTTGATCATCTTACCGACTTTAAGGTCGACGACTTCGACGAAGACGAGGACGACGACGAAAATGAGGACGACGCGCTGCGGCGGGGGTGCTGGAGGGTGTGCGAGGACGACCTCCTGCGGGCGTAATGGGCGCGGGGCAGCATCGTGGAGGGCAGGACGGCCAGGGACGACCACTGCCGCCCGCCGAAGTCATCGGAATTGCAGCGTCTTAACATCGCACGGGTCGGATTCGGCGAAAGTATTTGCGGAAGGGAAGGAGGGAGAGAGAGGAGGGAATGGAGGGGGGAAAGAGAGAAAAAGGAGGGGAAGGGAAGGAGAGTAAAAGGAGGGATGGGGAGAGAGAGGAGAGGGTGGGGGTAGGGGGCTAGGGGACAGGGAGCAGAAGGGAGGGAGGGGGACCTAGGACCGAAAAGAGTGAGAGGTTACAGGGCACGGGACACGAAAAAGGGTCTTAAGGGGTCTGGAAATCCCGAAATCTGTGCCAACCGTTAAGAAGGGAACAAAAGCCAGTAGAAATGAATAGTTTCGTGGATTACATATATTTCCAGGTAGGTCAGGATGACGGGGAGTTTGTGGCGAGGAGCGAGAGGGAGAGAGGGGTGAGGAGTGAAGGGTGAGGGGTGAAGGGTAAAGAGAGGAACGACGGGAGATGAACAGGGAGGAGAAATGCAAGTTGCAATGTCCTCACGGGGAAAAACCTGTTCTGCCGTTTGGCGCCGACAACGACTCTTCTTTGCTTCTTCCTATTTCACTGCACGTTCACTTCCTTCCGAAGCTAAACCATCGTAAAAGAAAACAAACGAAAGAATGAGACCAACGCACAGACCACCACTAAACGCTTCGGCCTAACCGCTGAACTCGCGCTCGAGACACTCTGGTCAAGCAACACGTCCCGAGCGGTTCTCGCTTGCCTTCGGCGCTTTTCACTTTTGCGGTTGCTTCTCCTTCGTGAGGGGAGCTCGTGACGGCGCTGAGGGCGTCTCGCTCCTGCCGCCGCCGCCGTCCACGAGCGGTAGTTTCACCCGCATTTTCTTTTTTTATCTTTTTTCGAAAAGTTCTCACCGGAGAGATTAGAGACGTAGCACTTTTTTAGCGATCACTACAACGGTAAAAGCGTCGTTAGCCAAATGCGAGGCGACGAGCAGACATACCGCTCATAATCGCACATATGTTTACACCAAACCGCCAACACGACAACTAAAACAACACAATAACGCAACAACTTTTTTTAAAAAATACAACGATAACGGAGACAACACGCGTGCCAACGAACGAACGCACACCACCGCTGAGATAACGAGCGGACCGCGATCACTTCAGGTCACTCCGGGCCTTCGGGAGAACACTCTCTGACGAGCCTTTAACCCACTCTCACGAGCTGCTCGAAGGACACACGCAAGCAATCCAGGAGACACGATCGCAGCTGCCCCGAAAAAGCGACGCGACGCAGCGAATACGGAACGGCCTTTCGAACACAACTCCACGAATCCACGAAAAGAAAATCCAACACGCCGAAGGTAGAAAAAAAACGACGAATATTCACAAATAAATCGAAATAAACCCCGATATGCGCACTCTACGAGAACCGCCATAAGCAAGCAAGCACGCAAGCAAGGGCCAGATGGGAAAGTCGGCGGCGTTGCGAGCGAACCACTCCACCACCTGTAGCTCCAACGGTCACTGGCACACTCCCTGGCAAGCACATTGGACAAGGGGGCGTGGCATAAGTCCGGGGGCTGGGAGGGGGAGGTCTATTAGGAGGGAGGGGGAGGGGGAGAGCGAATGGGGGTAAGGACGGAGAGGAGGGAGAGAGGGGTAGAAGGAAGGTGGGGGAAAGGGATAGAGAGAGGGGAGATGGGAGGGGGAAGGGGAAATGGGAGGGAGGAGGGAGATGGGAGGGACAGAGGGAAACGGGAGGGAGATGGGAGAGAGAGGGGGATAGGGAGAGAAGGGAGGGAGAGGGAGAAAGAGAGAAGGGGGGAAGATAGTGAGGGAAGGGAGAGGGGGAAGGAAGAGAGGGAAAGAGGGAGAGAAATGAAAGAGGGAGAAGGAAAGAAGAGAGAGAGAGAAGAGAAGGGATGGTGAAAGGGAGAGGGGGAAAGAGGAGAAAGAAGAGGAGGAAAAGGGAAAAAGAGGGGCGAGGAGAGGAGGAGGGGAAAGTGAAATGGATGAATGGAAGGAGGAGGAAAGTATGTGAAAGGAAGGAGTAATAAGGATCAGGGAAGAAAGAAGAAGTGAGAGAAAAAGAGAAAGAAAGAGAGAGAGAGAGAGAGAGAGAGAGTGGGAGAGAGATAAGAGAGTGAGAGTGAGAGAGAGAGAGAAAAGAAGAGAGAGAGAGATAGAGAGAAAGAGATTGAATGAGAGAGAGGGGGAGGGAGGGAGGGAGGGAGTAAGAGAGAGAGATAGAGAGAGAGAGAGAGAGAGAGAGAGAGAGAGAGAGAGAGAGAGAGAGAGAGAGAGAGAGAGAGAGAGGAGAAGAGAGAGAGAGAGAGAGAGAGGGAGGGAAGGAGGGAGGGAAGGAGGGGGAGAGAGAGAGAGAGAGAGAGAGAGAGAGAGAGAGAAAGAAAGAGAGAGAGAGAGACAGAGAGAGAGAGAGAGAGAGAGAGAGAGAGAGAGAGAAATGGGAGAGAGTGGAAGAGGAGGAGCGTATGGAAAGAGAAGAAGAAGAAGAAGAAACAACAACCACGCAAATGAAAGAAAAACAAACCAAAGAATATTAAAAAAAGAAAGAAGAGGACGAGAACCGAAAAGGAGAAATAGAGCTACACGAAGAAGAAGAAGAAGAAGAAGAAGAAAAAAGAAGGATTAACAACATCGCGACGTCGAAGCGGAGGCCAAAGAATGCGAACTCGACCTGGAAACGAAATAGAAAGGAAGAACCGGTATGGAAAGAGAGGAAGAGAGAAAATGAAAGTGCGAGAGGTGGGGGGAAAAGGAGAAAGTAATGGGAGAGGATGACAAAGCGAGGATAAGAAAATACTGGGAGATGGAAGAGAGAGAGAAGAATAAAATGGGTAAATTGATCTAAAAATGTCAAAAAGAAAAAGAGAAAGTGAACAAAAGTTTGTTCTGGGTGGGATGGATAAATCTCGAGAGAGAGAGAGAGAGAGAGAGAGAGATTGAACATTTTATCGAAACAGATAGGGAAAGAATGAATAAGTTGACATATAAATGGAGAGAAAGAAAAGAGGGAAGTGGGACACACACAAAAAAACAGTAAAACGCTTTGCGACAACCAGGAGTAAACAGATAATAAACAGATTAGAAAGAATAGGAGAATAAAGCGACACGTATAAAGGAATAGAGACACACGCAGTTATGTAAACAGCCAAAGGAAGAAGGGAATCAAGAAGAGAGAGAGAGGAGAGGGAAGAGAGGAGAACCTGTTCCAGCGGTAGCGTTGGCTCTGACGAAGGAGCCAAGGACGGGACAAGTAAATGTCATGGAACGCCCCCCCCCCCCTCCCCCTCCCTCTCCCCCCCCATCCTCCTTCCCCCTTCACGAGACCCCCTTTCCTATCCCTGCTTCCTTCTCTTTTCGTTCTATCTCCTTCCCCTTCACTACAACCTCTATTCAATCCTATCCCCATTTTTCCCTTCTCTCTCCTTCCATTTCATCTCCTGTCCCTTCACCGGAACTCCTTTCCCATCCCGGCCCCCATCGCTCCCTTCTCTTTCCTTCCGCTTCATCTCTTCCTTCACTACAACCTCTATTCCAACCCTGTCCCTATCTCCCATCTCTCTTCCTCATCTCATTATTTTTACCCCTCCTTCCCCACTCCCTCTCCCCTATCCCTCCTCCTCCCCTCACCCCCTCTCCCCTTCCTTTCCCACTTCCCTCTCCCCTTCCTTTCCCACTTCCTCTCCCCTTCCTTTCCCACTTCCTCTCCCCTTCCTTTCCCACTTCCTCTCCCCTTCCTTTCCCACTTCCTCTCCCCTTCCTTTCCCACTTCCTCTCCCCTTCCTTTCCCACTTCCTCTCCCCTTCCTTTCCCACTTCCTCTCCCCTTCCTTCCCCACTCCCTCTCCCCTCCTCCTCCCCTCACCCCCTCTCCCCTCCTCCTCTCTTCACCCCCTCTCCCCTTCCTCCCCCACCCCCTCTCCTTTTCCAGCCCACTCCCTCTCCCTTTCCTTCCCCACTCTATCCCCTCCTCCTCCCCTCACCCCCTCTCCCTTTCCTTCCCCACTCCCTCTCCTCTTCCTACCCCCTTCCCCCCTCCGCCACTCCTTTCACCTCTACCCTTAACCCTCTTCCTTGACTCTATCCCTATCCCCCCCCCACCGCCCAACCACTGAGTTCACCCCGCCCACCAGCCCGCACGAGCGCCCACCCGCCCACCGATCCCGCTATTCGTGTTCGCATGAGGCGATGTAGGGAGGAGGAGGAAGAAGAAGAAGAAAACGACGAGGAATAGGAGGAGGGGGAGGGGGAGAAAGGCAAGAAAAACGGTAAAGACGACGACGGCAAGTAGAGAAAGGCAGGAGAAGGGGGAAGAGAGGAAGATAAAGGAGGGAAGAGAGAGGAGGAAGTAGAGGAAAAAACGAAAAGGAAGCAATGGAATACAGAAACATGAGGAGGCCCGAGGGAAGAAAATACAGAAAATACCAAGAAGACAAAACAAAGAACAATTAAAACACCGAGTTGAAAATTAGCGACACAAGGACACGCGCTCAGCAAATAAAAGACAAATACAAGAAGAGCGCCGGACGCCACCTGAAAGATACGCCATAATGCCTTCAAGGCTGGGCCTAAACAGACCGACGTGAGGGAGGAAACGCCCACAAGCGCAGAGACGGAGAGAGAGACAAAAGGGGATCGGGAGCACACGCGAGGCAATCAACGACGAGCAAGAGTGCCTGCGAAATTGCACTCATAATTGGCACTCCTTCGAGCCTCGGTAGCGCGGCCGGTGTCGCAAGCAGCCCTCCCCAAGGGCGGCGGTGACAAGCGCACGCATGCCCAAGCACTGTTCATGACATCAGATTCCAGGGTGTGACGTCACCACTTTCTAACGCCTGCCGCCACGCCCTGGCGTGCTTGCGCGGAGGGGCCTTGGGCGCCCGTGCCCGGTCGGCGCCCGCGTCGGGAGGGAGAAGCGGTGGACGACAGGCGACGAAAAAACGGTCGGGCAGCGGTCGAGGGAGGGAGGGGAAGGGGTAGGGGGGGGGGCGAACGCTTGGCAGCCAGCGTGCACACAGACATGGCCGCACACGCACACCCAACAAACCGCCTATCAACAAACAAACAAACACGCACGCACACACCCTACCTAACCACCTACCTCTACACGCAATCAGTATCCAATTACCAGTATAATCAAGCGCACATTCATCGTAAGTCAACCTGTTTTTCAAGTACCTGTACCCCCCTACCCCACCCTCCCCACCCCACCCCACCCCACCCCACCCAAGAGCATATCATAACAGCCTTTAAAGGTGAACATAACCGAACCGTTAGGGTACTCAGGGCCCGCTACCTGGTGGCCCTGACGACGCCGGACACCTGCTCGGCCCCTCGCTCGCGCTCGCCTGTCGCTCCAGCAGGATACCAAGGACCTAAGCGAACGCAGGGGCCTGTGTCTGTCTTTCTGTCTATCTCCTTCTATCTGTTTATCTATTCATCCGTCTCTTTTATCTTTATCTATCTATCTCCTTCTATCTGTTTATCTATTCATCCGTCTCTTTTATCTTTATCTATCTATCTCCTTCTATCTGTTTATCTATTCATCCGTCTCATTTATCTTTATCTATCTATCTATCTATCTATTTATTCATCTGTCTCTTTTATCTTTATCTATCTATTTATTTATTTATTCATCTGTCTCCTTATCTTTATCTATCTATCTATCTATTCACCTGTCTCTTTATCTTTATCTATCTATCTATTCATCCGTCTCTTTATCTTTATCGATCTATTTATCTATCCATCTGTCATTACCATTATCTATCTATATATTTCTACCTAATCTACCTATTTAGCTATCGCCCTATCTCTATTCCCCTTCATCCACCTACCCATAGCCAGATAGATAAAAGAACTAAAGCATGTAAACACAGAGCATAAACTATATGATATATTCTAAGGCCTTAAACCTGTCAACCTACCCAACTAGCGTCAATAAAACGGGTAAAAGTAAAGTAAAAAAAATAATAATAAATAAATAAATAAAATAATAAATGAATAAATAAATAAATAAATAAAATAATAAATAAATTAATAAATAAATAAAATAATAAATAAATGAATAAGATAATAAATAAAGAAATAAACAAATAAAATAATAAATAAATAAATACATAAAAATAATAAAAATTATAATAATAAAAAGATAATAAAGATAAAAATAACAAAAATAAAAACAATAATGACACATAATAATAAAAATAAAAATAATATTGAAAAAAATAATCATAAAAAATAAATAAATTCCAAAACATAACTGTAAATTCGGGCAAAGAAATACCCCCAAATACCAGAATTCCGTCAGCTGACTTTGATGATTACCCCCCTTATCATTTTCTTTTCATAATCACACTAGATAAATCACCGCCTTTAAACGTGCCATCACTCCATCCCTCCCATTACGCAACGCTATTAAATGTCCACAACAACAACAACAACAACAACAACAACAACCATTACGCAACGCTATTAAATGTCCACAACAACAACAACAACAACAACAACCATTACGCAACGCTATTAAATGTCCACAACAACAACAACAACAACAACAACAACAACAACAACAACAACAACAGCCTGAATCGCGGCCTTTAAAGGGTTGTTGTCTGATGTCCCTCCGAGTTTATCTTTATCGGGAAATTCGAGTTCTCAGGGGAAGCAGACGACCTTAATTAAAGGTTGTCAGGTGGCATGCTATTCTCTGGTCTTTTGTGTGTGTGTGTGTGTGTGTGTGTGTGTGTGTGTGTGTGTGTGTGTGTTTCTCTCTCTGTCTATCTCTCTCACTGTCTATCTCTCTCACTGTCTATCTCTCTCTCTCTCTCTGTATATCTGTCTCCCTCACTCTGTCTGCCTCTCTCTTTATGCCTACCTGCCTCTCTTTCTGTCTATCTGCCTCTTTATTCTCCTATTCTTTCTAATCTGTCTATTATCTGTTTACTCCTGGTTGTCGCAAAGCGTTTTACTGTTTTTTTTTGTGTGTGTGTGTCCCACTTCCCTCTTTTATCCGTCCACTCTTCGTAACTGAAACTCAATCTTGATATTTTTTTTCTCTCCCTTTCTTTCTATTTATACATCAACTTATTCATTCTTTTCCTATCTGTTTCGATAAAATGTTCAATCTCTCTCTCTCTCTCTCTCTCTCTCTCTCTCTCTCTCTCTCTCTCTCTCTCTCTCTCTATCTATCTATCTATCTGTATCCCCCTCTGTCTATCTGTGTCTCTCTCTCCCTCTGTTTATCTCTCTATCCATCTCCCCCTCTCTCACCACACACACACACACACACACACACACACACACACACACACACGCGCGCGCATAGACACATATGTACACGTGCGCACACAAAATAAACATACATGCATACATTGCATAAACAAAAAAGCAAAAAATCCGCAAAAACAGAACGGCAAAGAAGCATTTCCACCGGATAATAACTGGCACGTCAGCAGCATCAGCAGCAGCGACCACCAAGCCCCTGCCCCTCCCATAGTCAGCCTCGTCAGCCTCGTCAGCGTCGTCGTAGGCCGAGTCGCATCACACCCACGGAGGAGACGAAGCGAGACGAGAGATACGAACGGGCGAGCGAGCCAAGACGAGGGCGTGATGCCTTGCGAACAGCGAAAGTAATACTGTTTCCTCTGGTCGCGTTCGAGGCCAATATCATCGCCACCTCTTCAGATTTCAACCCCTCCGTCCTCCCCACACCCCCACCTTCCCTGCCGTCCCCACTTTCCTCCCTCCATCCCCCCCGTGCCCTACCCTGCCCACTCCTCTCCTCTACCTTCCCCTCTCCCTCTCCTCCCCCTCTCCCTCTCTTCCCTTCTCCCTCTCCTCCCCCTCTCCTCTGCCTCAAAGGCCCTCTCTTCCCCTCCCTTCCACTAGCCTCCCCCTCCCCTCTCCCCCCTCTCCAAATCGCCCTATCAGCTCATTATCTCCGGGGAGTGAGGAGAGGGGAGAGGGAGTACAGAGGGGACCCTGGCACCCCCACCCAATACCCCTCCCCTGCCTTTTCTACGGCATCCTTTCTGCTCTCCACGGCCCGACAAGCAGACGGTGCACTCGCGAGCCACTGCCCTCGCTATCTTATCTAATCCATGGAAGTACCTGGGAAGAGCAACGGTGACCCAACAACATGCAATCTCCACTGATAATCAACAGCTAAAGACCGGCAGTCACGTCTCACTTCCAATGGTGCAGTCACTCATTTCTAAACTCAAAACGAGACCAGTCGTTACCTCCAAACCAGTCTTTACGGAGATCGTGTTACTGTTTTGGGGGAACTGACATATATTTTTTGTCTCTGTCGTGTACTTGTCCTTCCTCCTTGTCGGTCTAATTTAAAAATAAAGAAAATATGGATCAATTGATAGACAGACGTACACATAGGAAAATGCTACTGATGATAATTTTATACATATCTATATTCCCTTGCAAAAAAGAGCCTGTTCCCACCTGACCTGCACCGTGCAATCACTATCACTCACGGGCACAGGGTCGTGTTTGGGCAATGCAACTCGGTAATGAAAATCTGACCCGGTATCTACATTTTCTTACGACCTGTAACGGGTATTACATCAAACTAGTCTTTATTACAGGCATAAATAGACCATGTCAGAAATTATCAACATTAATTTTAATCGATTAAATTAAATGTGTCGACTCAAATCAAAGATCTAAGCCAACGCACAGAGAAGAAACGAAGGAGGCAGAAGCAGATAAGAAAGTGAAGAGAGAGCAGCATGGACATGAAAATGAAACAAGAGGAAACAAATAAAACGAAAGCCACGGGGAGCGAGGGGCAACTCCGCCGTGTCGCAACGAGCTGTTCGTCGCAATTGCCAAACGACGTGGAGGTAAATGTCCCGAACAAACAAGATCGACGTAATATTTTGGCTGTCAACACGAAACAAAAGATGGGATGTCGGCGCTCCATTCCCGACGGCTATCACAATGCAATTGCAGAGTTGACGCGATAAACTATCAGCGCTTATCGAACAAAAAGCCTACTTCACACGAGCCACTCAACCGCCCACGCAAGTCAGACACAAAGAAGTGCGTCTACCAGGGCATATGGCATTCCGACGACGCATTCTGAGAGAGGAAACAAGTCGCGGTCGATCTCTTGATGTAGATACAAACAAAGGAAGAAATATTTATCTCCGCTTCCGAATAATCATGGGCTTGTTATTGTTTTGGCTCGCGAGTTTGCGGGTGTTTCACTGAAAAGGTTTTAACAAAAAATATGTATAGGATGACTTTCCTGCTTCCTGCAAATCATATCTACCATCCTTCAAATTATTCGCAATTTTTGCACATACCCTTACCGATTTTCTTTAAATCATTCCTTCCCGAATTAGAATTTTGATCTACAATCCGCAATTCAGATATTCGTTGCCCCCCTATAAGTTTTTTTTTTAATTATTATTCCTGCAAACTCGGGCCAAAGCTCGGCTATCCATGCTTCTCGCTCAGAATCTTACATTTCTTCTTACACTTCCTACACTTCATCTCGAAAACGCTAAACAGGTTTGTAATTCCCTCGTTATGCCAGGGGAACTAAGTCCCATTATGTAATTATGCATGGTTAGTTTAAATTTCTTGAGACACTTGTAACCCATGATTTGGGCATTCTCTTAAAGACGCTCGTTCGGCAGATTGTCTCCAGTGCTAATTCAACACAAAATATAAGTAATTGTTTAATGCTTTTAGTCTTCACTGAAATAGGCAAGTATTATATTACCTTGAAATCAGGATAAACCTAGAAAAGAGGTTCGTACATGGACATATTAAATGGATACTATTAGAAATAAAATATTCAAGTTTCTTAATAACTACATAAGTAAAATAGCAGTGCAATACCTTGAGTTCGGCTAAATGCAATGTAACCAATATTAACATTTAGAAATTAACAATTAACACGCTTAGTATAGTTCCCCCGACACAACTTTTACCAGACTTCCAACCAAAGAAAACGAAATATACATTTTCATGTATAAAGGGGTGACAATATCAAACTGACCACACCTTCATTTGTTCGTTTTGATGTACTTATAATTAAAAAATAACACACCATTAATAAATAATTCGGTGAATCTGTTATATATATATATATATATATATATATATATATATATATATATTCCACTGACTGAAAAGATTAAGAGGTATGTCTCCCTCCTCTCTCCCTTTATCACACTCCTCTTACCTCTCGCCTCCTCTCTCCCCTTTCCCTCCATCTCTACCTTTTCCATCCTTTCCCCCCCCCCACCCCTATCACTCCCAAATCTTCAAATTCACTCCTTTCTACACTTTAAGCCATACATCTGCCCCTTCCCACTCCCCCCTTTCCTCCTCAACCTCCCCCACCTCCTTCGGCCCCCTCCCCTCCCTTCCTTTCCCCCTTTCCTCTATTAGCCCCTCCCTCTCCCTTTCTCATTTTCTTCTTTAAGCCCCTTTTCTTCTCACACTTCCTTTTCTATTCGCCCCCTACCTTCCTTCTTAGCCCTCCCTTTCGGAGCGTAAACTGACGCTCTAACTACTTCAATGCAGTTTACTTTCCACGAACAACGATGTCAATAATAAAGATGATGATGATGGTGATGATGATGATGATGATGATGATGATGATGATGATGATAGTAACAGCAATAATGATAATAAAGACAGTAGTAGAATTAGAGATTCCAATAAATTCATTATATGATGCCTTTGTGTGTGTGTGTGTGTGTGTGTGTGTGTGTGTGTGTGTGTGTGTGTGTGTGTGTGTGTGTATGTGTGTGTTTGTATGTATGTGTGTGTGAGAGAGTGTGTGTGAGTGTGTGTGTGAGAGAGTGTGTGTGAGTGTGAGTGTGAGTGTGTGTGAGTGTGTGTGTGTGTGCGTGAGTGTGTGTGTGTGTGCGTGAGTGTGTGTGTGCGTGAGTGTGTGTGAGTGTGAGTGTGTGTGTGCGTATGTGTGTGAGAGAGAGAGAGATTCTTTAATGATTATGTTATCAACCACCACTCTACTTTACATCAAAATGAAGCGATTCGAAGTCCGCAGTCTCATGGAATATAAATTCAGGCATAACGTGTAACCACAGTATGCCAAAGAACAAACGGTCAAATAAGAGTAGAATAATAATATAGATGGACAAAGACCCAAATAGAGACAGACAGACGTGAACAAAAGAACTACAAATTACCTAACGTCAAACAATACTGGAGTAGATTCATAACACGACTAGACAAAGACCTAAAATGAAAAGAGACAGCTAGATGTAAACAAAGGAACTAGAAATTACCCGACATAATAGAATAAGGAAGCAATGGTTGTTTTCCAAACTGCCTCCTCACCTTTAACCACCTTTAACTGTCTTGAAACTGTTTCCCACTGCGCTAATGTATAGCAAGGTTTAAAATGAAAGCACTAACGTAGACATATACAATATATATATAAAGCAAAGGATAAACAAATAACACATTAACGAATACCCAATAAATGAATGGATAAACATATATGCAGAAGGATGGTTGAAAAATACATAAACGAATGTGTATGTGGTATGTGGATGAAGGATAAAATTAAAACAAAGAAAATATAAAAGTAAAGCCCAAATACGAACTTTCATACAAATTGACCGAAAGAAGTAATTCGTGCAATAACAGCCGTTTAATTACAAAAACGAATCTAGAAAAATGCACTGACAATAAAGGAAAACATTCCAGTACCATTCTCTGTACGAAGAAATACCAAACACACTTACGTAACGTTCACATACACGACTTTGGCCGTACTCGGTATCACATTACATTCGAATAAAATTATGAGTTACGTCAACATATGCGCTTTCCTGTTGTCCTTTACTCTCAGTCTTTCTCTTCTCCCTTCGTGTTTTTTTATTATTATTATTCCCCCTCTCCTCTCGTCTCTTCGTATAGACTAGTCTTTCATCAAATCCTGGTTATATTTGGTTACACTAGATATTGGGGGAATTTACTGTTACTTCCAAGTCACGCAAATTGATATGTTTTTTTATTCTATTATTATTTTTTTATTATTATTACCATTAGTGTGTGTGTGTATGTGTGTGTGTGTGTGTGTGTGTGTGTGTGTGTGTGTGTGTGTGTGTGTGTGTGTGTGTGTGTGTGTGTGTGTGTGTGTGTGTGTGTGTGTGCGCGCGCGCGCGCATCAAACCCGTGAAAGTCAAACAAGAGATAAAGATGGAAATTTTATAAATATACATCAGTTTGAAAATATCACGATGAATGGGACTTTATTTACATCTTTCTAAATAAATAAACATACTTGTCACTTCAAAACATTTTTCCTCGACCAACAAACAACAAAGAACAAACAAACACTAGAAAACAAATCACTTACATTACTTAAAAGACTCCTACTCCTTTCAACCCCATAACCCTTTCTCATCCCTGTTTAAACCCTAAAATTTAAACCTAAGATGTCTTCCTGAAATGATTCCTCGCTGTCTGTTCCCTGGCTGCTTCAAAACGCCGTAAATTAGCCCCAGGTCGAGTCAGTCTTGCTAACTTAGGTTTTATCGCTTCTTTTATTCTTCCTTTTAGTCTCTCTTGTTTTTATTTTTTTTTCTCGGTATCTCTCTATTTCTAGCTATTCCATTCTATCTTTTCTATCTCCTTCTCACTTATTCTTCCCCTTCCAGGGTTTCATTCCCCCTCCTTCGCCCCCTCTCTCATCCTCTCTTACTCTCTTCCTCTCCTTCTTTCTCCCTCTCTTTCTCTCTCCCGTCTCTCCCTCTCTTTTCTCCTCCTGCCTTTCCCTCCTTCCTTATTTCCTCCTTCCCTCCTTCCCTTTTTCCCTCCATCCCTCTTCCCCTCGCCCCATCCACATCCCACTCCTCCATCCCACCCGATATTCACTCCGAACCAACGCATACCTCACGCTCGCCTCACGCTCGCCTCGCACTCGCCTCGCGCTCGCCTCACTCTCGCCTCGCGCTCGCCTCGCGCTCGCCTCACGCTCGCCTCGCACTCGCCTCGCGCTCGCCTCACTCTCGCCTCGCGCTCGCCTCGCGCTCGCCTCACGCTCGCCTCACGCATACCTCACGCTCGCCTCGCGCTCGCCTCACTCTCGCCTTGCGCTCGCCTCACTCTCGCCTCGCGCTCGCCTCACGTTCGCCTCATGCTCGCCTCGCACTCGCCTCACGCATACCTCACGTTCGCCTCGCGCTCGCCTCGCACTCGCCTCTCGTTCGCCTCACGCTCGCCTCGCACTCGCCTCACGCTCGCCTCGCACTCGCCTCACGCTCGCCTCGCGCTCGCCTCGCGCTCGCCTCGCACTCGCCTCACTCTCGCCTCACGCATACCTCACGCTCGCCTCGCGCTCGCCTCACTCTCGCCTCACGCTCGCCTCACGCTCGAGACCTGACATTACAGGATCAATGCCAGCACCGCATGACCGACTGACCGCATGTCCGCTGGAAGTGGGGGTGGCATCCAAACCGACCCGCCGTTATGGCTTGACCATTTTCCGCTCGGGTAATTCGGATAATCGAGCTCCCATTATTTAATTTAGAGGCAATTTGCGCGATAAGAATGCACTTGACGCTCATCATGATCACCGGCAATATATCACAGTCATTATCGTAATTACTTGCCAGAACGAATATAAAAAGAAAAAAAAGAGAAAAGTAATAAATTGATAGTCAGTCTAACTGCAATTTCATCTGGTTATACACATTTTACTCGCCAAAAAAAGTAAAAAGGAAGCATGCAGGAGTACAGACATTATCGCAATCACTTGCCAGTGCGAATATAAAAAGAAAAACAAAAGAAATAATAAAAGTAATAAAAAAATATAACTAATAAATTGATACTCAGTCTAACTGCAATTACATCTACTTACACATTTTTACTCGGTAAAAAAAATAAAAAGGAATCATGCAAAACAACGTGGAGTGAAACGAGGAGACAAGCCATAGATGCTAATGCAGTACTCACCTGTAATCTGTGCTCAGGTAGGGGTGGGAGTACCGCAATGGCTCCAGCCAATCGCAAGTGACTCATCGCTGACGTCACGACACGTCACCACGCGGCCAGCCAATCACACTTAACTGCAAGGCAACCGTGCAAAAAAATAAAACTACCGTTGAACATGCAACAACACAGCGAAATAATTAAAAAAAATACTCATACAAAACAAAAAACATAATGTGCACAAAACAAACTCTACAAAGGCTAACTAAAGAAAAATGTCAGAGGCAAATTACAAATAAAAAGAAAACAAACAAACAAACACGGCACTACTCAAACAACGACTCTGGCTAACAATGGAAGAAGTCGTGCATAACTCGAGTGACAGAAGGTGTTGGAAAACGTGGTTGCAACCGCTCTTGACTAGCGCAGATGCCAATCAACCGTCCATCTGCCACCACAGACAGGCATTCACGGAGGAGAGGAGGAGAATAAGGGAGGGAGGGAGGGAGGGATAGAGTAACGGAAGGGGGGGGGGGAGGGATAGAGAAATGGAAGGGGGGGGATGAGAGAGGGAGGGAGGGAGGGATAGAGTAACGGAAGGGGGAGGGATAGAGAAATGGAAGGGGGGAGGGATAGAGAAATGGAAGGGGGGAGGGATAGAGAAATGGAAGGGGGGAAGGATAGAGAAATGGAAGGGGGAGGAAATGAGAGAGGGAGGGAGGGAGGGATAGAGTAACGGAAGGGGGGGGAGGGATAGAGAAATGGTAGGGGGAGGGATAGAGAAATGGAAGGGGGAGGAAATGAGAGAGGGAGGGATGGAGGGATAGAGTAACGGAAGGGGGGGAGGGATAGAGAAATGGAAGGGGGGAAATGAGAGAGGGAGGGAGGGAGGGATAGAGTAACGGAAGGGGGTGGGATAGAGAAATGGAAGGGGGGAGGGATAGAGAAATGAAGGGGGAGGAAATGAGAGAGGGAGGGATGGAGGGATAGAGAAATGGAAGGGGGGGAGGGATAGAGAAATGGAAGGGGGAGGAAATGAGAGAGGGAGGGATGGAGGGATAGAGAAATGGAAGGGGAGGGAATGAGAGAGGGAGGGAGGGAGTGAGAAGGAAACTGAGGGAAAGGATAGAGAGAGGAGGGAAAAGGATAGAGAGGTACAGGAAGAGAGAAGGAAAGGGAAGGGATAGAAAGGGAGGACGAGGTATATAGAAGTAGAGAGAGAGAGAAGGCAAGGGAGGAAGGGATAGAGAGCGAGGGTGAGGGAGAGAGAATGAAAGGGCGAAGGGATAGAGAGGGAAGGGTAAGGATAGAGAGATAGAGGGACAAGAGGAAGTGGGAGTGATAAAACGGAGGAGGAAGAAGAGAGAAAGAGATAAGTGAGGAAAGGGCAAAAAGGGTAGAAAATAGAGAAAAAGAGAAAAAGAAGAAACCAGAACAGAGAAGAGGAGATAATACTAGAAACTCAATCAGAGAAACATTTTTTAAGAAGATTCAACCAGATTTGCCGCAATTGTTCCATCGCACTGACGGGCGGATCTAACAGGAATTACGCGGTCGAGGGCGTGAGAGGCAATCGAGGCAAGCCAGCGCTGTGTTCCTGCCTGTTTCGGTTTCTACTTTGGATTCTACTTCGTTTTGAATTTCGGTTTCTACTTTGGTTTCCACTTTGGTTTCCACTTTGGTTTCTACTTTGGATTCTATTTCGGTTTCCACTTCGGATTCTATTTCGGTTTCTACTTTGGATTCCACTTCGGATTCTATTTAGGGTTCTACTTCGGTTTCTACTTTGGATTCCACTTCGTTTTCTATTTCGGTTTCCATTTTGAATTCTACTTTAGTTTCCACTTCGGATTCTACTTTGGATTCCACTTCGTTTTCTATTTCGGATTCTACTTTGGTTGCCACTTTGAACTCTACTTTCGCTTCCACTTTGAATTCTACTTTAGTTTCCACTTCGGATTCTACTTTGGTTTCCACTTTGAATTCTAATCTAGTTTCCACTTTGAATTCTAATTTAGTTTCCACTTTGAATTCTAATCTAGTTTCCACTTTGAATTCTAATTTAGTTTCCACTTTGAATTCTACTTTAGTTTCCACTTTGAATTCTACTTTGGTTTCCCCTTCGGTTTCTACATTGATTCTACTTTAGTTTCCCCTTCGGTTTGTACCAGCGTCTTCCCTGTTAAATAGTCTCTCTTTTTGCTGATATGTCTTCATCTTCGTTAATGTCAATGTCAGTGTTTACGTTCGTGTCTTTTGTCTCCATTCTTTCCGAGCTTTCGTTCTCTTGCGATTTTACGGCATCTTAATTACCGATCCCCCAAATAGCCAAGATTAATACCTCATATTTAGTCAAAATAAACAATCCAAAACAATATATAGGTCCGTTATCATTTATCTAGTAGCCACGATTAATGCATTATTTTTAGTCAAAATAAACAATCCAAAACAATATATAGGTCCGTTATCATTTATCTAGTAGCCACGATTAATGCATTATATTTAGTCAAAATAAATAATCCAAAAACAATATATAGGTCCGTTATCATTCATCTAGTATCCTTCTTTTGCTCTCGTCTGAATTTATCTAAAAAGATTATTAGTAAGGAGTATAATAATATTAATTAAGGCGATATCTTGCGAATTCAGGGAAGGCGGAGTGCAGTCAAAGCAGCGGTGATAATAAGAATGCTATCAATGACAAGAACATAAACAAACCACGAAGGCAAAGCAAAGAAAAGCAAAAAAAAAAAAAAAAAAAAAAAAAACGGAGACGCAGTTCTTGTGAGATGGCCGAGGGAGTGGGGGAGAGGGAACGGGGGGTTATGGGAAGGGGCGCAAAGGGAGAGAGGGGAAGGGCGTGGTTTCAGGGGAGAGAGAGGGAAATGGAGAGGGAGGGAAGAGCAAGGGATGGGGAAGAAGGAGCAGGAGAAGGGGAAATGGAAAGAGAGAGAGAAAGGAGGAGAAGAAATGGGAGGGAGAGGGAGGGAGAGGGAGGGAGAGAGGGAGAGAGGGAGAGAGGGAGAGAGAGAGAGAGAGAGAGAGAGAGAGAGAGAGAGAGAGAGAGAGAGAGAGAGAGAGAGAGAGAGAGAGAGAGAGAGAGAGAGAAAGAGAAAGAGAAAGAGAAAGAGAAAGAGAAAGAGAAAGAGAAAGAGAAAGAGAAAGAGAAAGAGAAAGAGAAAGAGAAAGAGAAAGAGAAAGAGAGAAAGAGAAAGAAAAAGACAGAGAGAGAAAGAGAGAGAGAGAGAGAGGGCAGAACGACAAGAGTGAGAGGCAAGAGAGAACGACAAGAGAGAGCGAGCGAGCGAGAAAGAGTAGGAAATATGGGGTCCAGCAGAGAGCACGAAGGAGCAGAAGACAGCCAATGCGGCATCTGGAATCACGTCATATTCGAGTATATGGCCGCATGTGAAGATTTACTCGGTGGGAGGGAAGGAGGGAGG
>NC_091566.1:7145708-7148208 GCF_042767895.1 Penaeus vannamei
CCCCTCTTCGTGTTCTTCTCTTTCCTATTCGCGTTTTTACCCCTCCTCGTGTTCAGTTTTCCTCTTCATATTCTTTCCCTTTCATGTTCTTTTTCCCGCTCTTCGTGTCCTTTCCCCCCCTCTTTGTGACCTTTCCCCTCTCTCCCCCTCTTCGTGTTCTTTATCCCCCTCTTCGTGTTCTCTTTCTTCTTTTTCGTTTCGCTGCGTCACCTGGGTCTGGAAGCCTCTCGGACAACAGACAGACCAGTACATCACGCTGAAGTCATAAGCTCACCTCCTCTCTCTCTGTATTTGTTTATTTTTGTTAATCTTATTTGTTAGCACTCATTCTTCCCATCTCCCTCTTTCCACCCCCTCTCATTACTAAACCTCTCTCTCTCTCTCTCGATAGGTTTCTATGTATATCTGTTTCTATCGGTCTCTCTGTATCTATCTTTCCTCCCTACTCCCCCCCCTCTCCCTCTATCTCTCTCTCCATATTTTTCATTCCTCTCCCTTCTTCTTCCACTCCCTCTCTTCCTTTCTTTCCCTCTCCCTCTCCCTCCTTTCTCTCTCTCTCCCTCTCCGTCTTCTTCTTTCCACTCCCTCCACTCTCTCTCCCTCTCCCTCTCCCCCTCTTGCCCCTGTCTTCCCTCGTCATCCATCATCATTCTCACTATCTCATTTATCTCCATTTTATTTTAAGATACTTCTGAATCACGTCCATTGCAGTCTTCAATCTCTCTTAAATATGAAGGTTTTGCAAATACATATTTATATACAATTGCAAAAATGCCTCCTTTAACACACACGGTTACACATGAAGACACACAAGCACATGTACAGACACACAGACAGTCTCTCTCTCTCTCACACACACACACACACACACACACACACACACACACACACACACACACACACACACACACACATCTGGAACGCACAACAGACGTCACCGTTATCTCGCCTCCTTAATCTTACCTCTTTTCAAATCAATCCTTACTCATCCACTCAACAACAGAATTTTAGGCGTAATAACCACTTTTATAAAACAAAAACAACAACAGCAACAACAACAACAACAGCAACAACAACAACAACAACAACAACAGCAACAACAACAACAACAACAACAACAACAACAACAACAACGACAACGAACTCAGCGTCTCTCCGCGCGCGCCCCACCTACTCATCCTTCGGGGGCGGCTTTATTTATTTATTTCAATCTCTTTATGATAATGGTCGGGTGGTCGGCGGCGGTCGGGTGGTCGGCGGCGGTCGGTCGGTGAACTTCGAGCACGTCAATCAGCAATAAACCCGTAAGAGGCGATTGAATAAACCATGGCGCATTCCAGCTGCTCTTGCCATTCATACGAAATCACTTCCCGGTGGAATAACTCGCTCTTCCTCTCTGCTTCCCCTTCTCTCTCTCTCTCTCTCTCTCTCTCTCTCTCTCTCTCTCTCTCTCTCTCTCTCTCTCCCTTCTCTCTCTCTCCTCTCTCTCTCTCCCTTCTCTCTCTCTCCTTCTCTCTCTCTCCCTTCTCTCTCTCCCTTCTCTCTCTCTCCCCTTCTCTCTCTCTCCCCTTCTCTCTCTCTCCCCTTCTCTCTCTCTCCTTCTCTCTCTCTCTCTCTCCCTTCTCTCTCTCCCCTTCTCTCTCTCTCCCTTCTCTCTCTCTCTCTCTCCCTCTCTTTCCCATTCTCTCTCTCTCCCCTTCTCTCTCTCTCCCTCTCTCTCTCTCTCTCCCTTCTCTCTCTCTCCCTTCTCTCTCTCTCTCCCCTTCTCTCTCTCTCTCCCTTCTCTCTCTCTCTCCCTTCTCTCTCTCTCCCCTTCTCTCTCTCTCCTCTCTCTCTCTCTCTCTCTCTCCCGCTTTCATTCACTTGTCTTGTCTTGTATTCCTCTTCTGTCTCTCTTCTGCTTCCATTCACTTGTCTTGTCTTGTATTCCTCTTCTGTCTCTCTTCTGCTTCCATTCACTTGTCTTGTCTTGGCTCTTCGTTTCTTCCTCTTCTTCTCTTTTCTCTTATATCCTCTCCCCATCCTTCTCTGCCCGTTCGTACTTCCTCCTCTTCCCTCTCTCTCTTCTTCTTCTCTTCCTTTACCTTTCCCCCTCCTCCTTCCCCCTTTTACTTTACCCATCCCCTCTCCCGCATTCTTCCCACCTTCCCTTACCCTCTCTTCCCATATCCCTCCTCCCCCCTCCTCCTTCCCCTTTTCACTTTACCTATCTATTCCCTATCCTTCCTACCTCCCCCTCCCCTCTCCCCATATCCCTCCTCCCCATCCTCCTCCTCTTCCCCTCCTCCCCATCCTCCTTCTCCTCCCCATCCTCCTCCTCCTCCCCCTCCTCCCACCTCCTCCCTCCTCCTCCCCCACCTCCTCCCTCCTCCCCCTTCCTCCCTCCTCCATCCTCCTCCCCCTCTCCCCATATCCCTCCCCCCACCTTCTCCTCTCTCCTCCCCCCTCCTCCTCTTCCCTCCCACCTTCTCCACCTCCTCCTCCTCCCTCCTCCTCCTCC
>NC_091566.1:7155708-7170708 GCF_042767895.1 Penaeus vannamei
AGAAAAAAGAAGCTGGGAGGAAGACGACACGAAAAGAAAGCAGGAAGGAGGAGGATGAGAAGAAAGATAAAAGAAAAACAAGGAAAAAATGACGGCATGAAGAAGAGGAGAAGAACTCTAAAAAGAGGAAAAAAATAACGCAACAAGAAGAGGAAGTGAAGAAACGTAAAATGAAGAGAAAAAATAAAGGTAGGAGGAAGAGGAGAGGAGAAATGGAGAAAAAAAAAGACTCGCTGGTTTTGGGTCGGACGAAACCTCCAGACCGTGAAACACATTTAAGCCGACTGTGGCACGTATTTCCTCCACTAAAGTCACCGAGAGAAAAAAAAAATAACGACCAACTCCCTCCGCAAAACATTATATAGAGACAGCCGAAGGAATAGAAATTAAGAAAGAGAAAAAAACTGGGAAAGTGATTTCTCTCTCCTTATACAGTACCTATAACAATAAAACTAATAGTAACAATAATAGTAAAAATAATAATAATAATAATAGTAAATATTAATAATAAAATAATAATAAAATAATAATAGTAAAAATAATAGTAACAATGATAGTAACAATGACAACAACAATGACAATAACAGCAACAATAATAATAATGGTAGCAGTAACGATAACAATAAGAGTAACAACATATACAACAAACAACAATCACAAAAAACACAAACGACATTATCATCATTACTCACAACAACAAAAAAACATAAAGAATAAGTTCGAGACTTTATAAAAATAAGCAAAACAAAGTCACAGAACAAACCCGTCCCCCACGCCCCCCCTCCCCCACTCCCCCCACTTCCACCACGCCCGTCTTATGCCAAGTCTGGCTGACCGAAGAACACTTTCATTTGGCGAAGAACGAGAACAGGGAAATGTTACGTGGTGATTGGACATGGAGAGATAGATAGGCGGATAAACTGAAGGCACGGCAGAGAGAGAGGAAGAGTGGGAGGGAGGGAGGGAAGTGGTCGGGAGGGAGGAGGGAGAGAGAGAAAGAGAAGTAGAGGGAGAGGGAGAAGGGGAAAGAGAGAGAGAGAGAGAGAGAGAGAGAGAGAGAGAGAGAGAGAGAGAGAGAGAGAGAGAGAGAGAGAGAGAGAGAGAGAGAGAGAGAGAGAGAGAGAGAGAGTGAGAGAGTGAGTGAGTGAGTGAGTGAGTGAGTGAGGGAGAAAGAAAGAAATAGAGAAAATATAAAAAGAAAGCGAAAGAACGAAAGATAGAAAGTCAGTCAAACTGAGAAAATATAAATCACATAAAAAAACACACAGACAGAGAGAGAAAAATAACCAGCGAAGAAATAACCAGAATGTCAATAGACCAGGAAAAAAAACATTACGAGCCTAAATTAATAGTAGTTAAATAGTAATAAATAAATAAATAAATAAATAGTTAAATAGGAGATGCGAGCGTCCCGTGACCTGGTTATTAGCCTTTGTGAGATCTCGTCAAAGATGATCGGGCCCGCGTCTCCTTGGCCTCATCTTCCAGCTACCTTTCTCTCGTTCCCTTCCTCATCCCCTCCTTTCTTTCGTTTCTTTTCTCATTCCCTCTTTTCTCTCGTTCCCTTCCTCATCCCCTCCTTTCTCTTGTTTCTTTTCTCATCCCTTCCTTTCTCTCGTTCCCTTCCTCATCCCCTCCTTTCTCTTGTTTCTTTTCTCATCCCTTCCTTTCTCTCGTTCCCTTCCTCATCCCCTCCTTTCTCTTGTTTCTTTTCTCATCCCTTCCTTTCTCTCGTTCCCTTCCTCATCCCCTCCTTTCTCTTGTTCCTTTTCTCATTCCCTCCTTTCTCTTGTTCCCTTCCTCATTCCCTCCTTTCTCTCGTTCCCTTCCTCATCCCCTCCTTTCTCTCGTTTCTTTTCTCATTACCTCGTTTCTCTTGTTTCTTTTCTCATTATCTCGTTTTTTTTCTTCTTTCTTCATTCCTCCTTTCTCTTGTTTCTTTCCTCATCCCCTCCTTTATCTTGTTCCTTTCCTTATCATCTCGTTTTTTTTCTTCTTTCTTCATTCACTAATTTCTCTTGTTTCTTTTCTCATTACCTTTCTTTCATGTTTCTTTCCCCATTATCCCGTTTTTCTTGCTTCTTTCTTCATTCCCTCCTTTCTTTCGTTTCTTTTCTCATTACCTCGTTTTTCTTGTTCCCTTCCTCATTCAATCATTTATCTTGTTTCCATCATCCCTGTCCCTCCATTTCTTTCCGTCCACTTATCATTTGTCCGCCTGTTTCTTTCTTCCCGCACCTCGCATCCTCTTCCCTCTCCTTATTTTCCCGCTCTCTCCTCTTCTTTCTTCCCGTTCCCCCAATTCCCTTTCCCCTCGCCTTGCTGCCCCCCATTCTTACCCTCTTTCGTCAACGTCACTTATATGACGTCACCCACACAAACAATGACGTCACATCATGGCCAGACTAGTCGAGGCGCTTGTGCCATGAAGAGCCCTTGCAATTTTGCGCGTTGCCTCAGAATTCGCATGCAAGGGAAGGTCCGCCATGTTCATGTCAGCCGACGCATTAACACCTTGCTGACGCTACCTCTACATCTACTACATATGACGTTCTTATTTTTATATAATCATAATCATCTTAGTTGCGGTTTAGGCTACCGATATCTTTTTTTTAGGGGGGGGGGATCGCGCCGAGGGTTTATCTCGATGATCCATTTTCGATAACAGCACGGACTGGATCGCCGCCACGTTCCGGTCGGCCGAGAGCGGCGTCGGGGAGCGAATCCTCAATAACTTCTCCCTAACATTCCCGCATCTGTGTCAGCGGGAAGAAAGGTACTTCAGATTATCCGCAACGAAGCAGCTCATTAGTGCAACGTGGGGGAGTATTTGCGGTCGTCGACGCCATAAACTTACCGCTATTATACAGAATGCAAAACACGCATGCGCGTGCACGCGCGCGACACACACACACACACACAGACAGACAGACACACACACACACACACAAAAAAAAAGGCCATAACAAATCGATTACCCATATCGCCATATGTTCGTCATCATCAACTAATAGCACTTCTAATAACATATGTGGATTAAGACAACATTGTTTTTCAGAAGCCTTATGATACGGCATCGCGCACGGTGTCGCTGCTGTGCCGGCCGCGCGGCAACCGTCAACCACCTGCCAGGCAGTGACACCTTCCTGCTGCGCGTCAGTTCCAGCTGCGGCCACAGCAACGCACCATCTGCGCCGCTGCGGTGGCAAGGCGCCGCGACCCGTGACTGCGGCCGCTGGTGCCCGCTGCGCCTCTCGCTCCAGGAATTATATACGATTAACGATATTCATTGCATACATTGCATACACACACATACGTAGGTATGCATAATTCTGTTTCTTTCTGTTGCGTATACAAAATCGATCCACTGCGGTTGCAGGAAATTGTTATAATCTCGACTTTATGCATAAAATTCGCACTCCGGGATCGACTGCAGGACAGTTAGTTCGCTCATCATCACGTTTTCCTGCCTGGGCCACGCGCATGGTCGACGACTGCTCGAACCTGTACGCGTGTGTGTGTGTCTGTTTATGAATGTTAAAAAACAATACCTTCAAGTACCATCCCCCGATACCCTCACGCGTCGCCCTCCTCGAAGGCAACTCCTCAAAGCGCTCGCCTGCCCCACGCCCCCCCCCCCTCCCCGCCACTCCAGCGCCGCCCCCGCCCGCTCCCCCCCTCCGCACGCCCAAATGCGCTTCACCTGTTCGCATTATCTCTCTCCTAATCTCCCCAACAGTGCTTAACCGAAAAACCGTTTGTCCGCCCGTCTGTTTTTTCCCCCGACGGTCACTCACTCGTCCCGGCCTTGGCGAACGTTTCACACGCGCTAACAGGGAAAAAAACACTTAATTTGGAGAATCTGAACACTAAAACACTCGCTTCTTCGCTTCCGGGCCATCTTAAGGTCAGTCTTAAGGACGTCGAAGACAGGCGTGTGTGAATATTACGATTAAAAAAAAACGGTGCAAAATAATCGCTAAATACCACGCCAGACAGAAAATAGATAAACATATGAATAAACAAAACAAGGAGTTCGTAATGCATGCACATCGTCGACGACTTAACCTTATGGCAAACACGCCCACGTCACGAACACTAAATCCAACCACAACGGCCACGCCCCCGCCTGCCTCCGAGCCACCGCAAGTACCACAACCACACAACCAGCACACGGAACTGAAGACACACATGTTCCGGTTCCAAGCCTTCTTCCTCTTCCACTCTTCTTTGCTTTCTTCTATTTTCCTTCTTCCTTTTCCTCTCTTACACCTCTTCCCCATTCCCCTCCTCCTCCTCATTATTTTCTCCTCCTCTTCCCCCTCCTTCTCCTTCTTCCATCTCCTCCTCTGCCCCATCGCCCCTCTCCTCCTTCTCCATATCCTCCTCCACCTCCCCCACTCAACCTCCTGCCCCACTCCTCCTCCTCCTATCTCTTCCTTCCTCTTTCTCCTCCTCCTCCTCTTCCTCCCCTCTCTTCCCCACCTCCACCATCACCACCTCCTCCCCTTCCTCCTTCCCACTCCTTTTCCCCCCTCCTCCCCTCTCTCTCCTCCTCCTCCCCCCTCCCCCCCCTCCACCTCCTCCTCCCCCCTCCTCCACCTCCTTCTCCTCCTACCTCCTACCCCCCCTCCTCCCCCTCCTTCTCCTCCTCTTCATCTTCCGCCATGACCAAACAGCTGTTCTCGCTGCACACCCGTTACCTGTGTGTGTTTAACTCGCATCTGCATCTCTCGTCCTCTCGCCTCCTCTTCCGGATCTGTTCGTGGCTTCTGCTTTTTTTTCTACGGTAACGGCAGCTCGGGTTCCTTGCCTTGTTTGTATTTGTTTGTGTGTGTCTATGTAAGTGTGTGTGTGTGTGTGTGTGTGTGTGTGTGTGTGTGTGTGTGTGTGTGTGTGTGTGTGTGTGTGTGTGTGTGTGTGTGTGTGTGTGTGTGTGTGTGTGTGTTTTTGTATACATCTGTGTGTGTGTGTGTGTGTGTGTGTGTGTGTGTGTGTGTGTGTGTGTGTGTGTGTGTGTGTGTGTGTGTGTGTGTGTGTGTGTGTGTGTGTGCGTGTATACGTATGCGTGTGCATGTGCGTATGACTATGTTTGTGTGTATATTCACATGCAGTTACATAAACACTCCCCTCCGTGTACACAACTTGAAAAAAAAAATCATAATTCAATCAAAAAAACAAACAAACATTTACCTAACAGCATATATTTTTTTTCAGACAATCACCCTGCCATACATAATTCAATCAAAAAAACAAACATTTATCAAACATTTCAGATAATCACCCCGCCATACCTCTCCGCATCTTTCATCCACGCAAACATTTGCCCAAACTCGCTCTGTGCTTCCCGAAGGTTCCCCTCCACGCCACACAGGGTCTTCGCCCCCCTCAACGCATGACCCTTATAGACACTTCAGTCTCGACGTCTTGAAAAAAAGAAGCGATCGCTGAAGTGTTTGTGCATGTCAATAGTAAATGAGACTTCGCTCTTTCTCTCTGATGCGTGCTAGGTCGATGACGCAATTTCTTTTCCTTGCTTTCGCATTCTTTATTTAGTACTTTTTTATCAATTTTTTTATTATTATTTTATTTTTTTGGTTCTTGTGACTAAGGTAAGACATAAGAAGGGTTCATTTACGCAGGTTGTCGAAAGCTTTATCACAAGTATCTGACAAAAATGTATAAGAATCAAAATACCACCAATAAATAATGATAAAAAAACATGATATAATCACACTAATGAAACAAAGATACAAATAATCCATTTCTAACAAAACTAAGAACAAAACTTATTTTAAATATGCGACGACATACCGCATTTCCGAAGCCGAGTGAAAAAGCGAAAAAAATACATCCCAAAATATCTCAAAACAAATCGTATTTACCAAAACCAAATGAAAAAAAGAAAGAAAGAAAAAGAAAACAAACTGACATTACAAAATATCTGGCATCAGGGTTATCAAAGAGCAAAAATTACCCCCCCTCCCTCCCCCCCCCAAAAAAAAGGCATTTACCAAAACCGCGTGAAATGAAGAACATGCTCTTACCCCCCCCCCCCCCCCGCCGCGCCATCATCATCATCATCATCATCATCATCATCATCATCATCATCATCATCATCATCATCATCATCATCATCATAACAATAATAAAAACAAAGAAAAAAAATGATGGTAGAATTACTGAAATTAAAAAATTAAAAATATATATCAGTGCCACCCCTTTAGCTCCAAGCGTGACCGTGACAGCCCGATCCCCGCCCACACAAACCATATGCTGACCTAAGCACGCCCTCGCAACGCACGCCTGCACGCCCATTTAAGCCCACACCCATCCGCGAAATAACACACTTTGCGTCACGTACATATCAACCTATTTACGCCCACACCGCGAATCTAAACGCCACCTTTAGAGATGAAGAAGAAGGAGAGGAAGGAAAAATTAGAAAAAAGAAAAAGAAAAGACGTAAAAGAAGAAGAAGAAGAAAGAGAAAGAAGAAACGAAAAACAAAAGTAAAAGAAGAAGAAAAAAGAGAAAGAAGGAAAGAAAAAGAAAAGTAAAAGAAGAAGAAAAAAGAGAAAGAAGGAAAGAAAAAGAAAAAGAAAAGAAGGTAAAAGAAGAAGAAAAAAGAGAAAGAAAAGACAAAGAAAACTAAAAGAAGAAAAAAGAGAAAGAAGACAAGAAAAAGAAAACAAGAGAAGAAGGAAAGAAAAAGAAAAAGAGGAACTACAACAAAGCGTAGAAGTAGAAGCCACGCCCACAATTCAAAGGTTCTTAAAAGGAAATAAGAAAGCCGCGAAAAAGAGAAAGGAAAAGATAAAGAAGGAATAAAGAAACAAAGACAAACAGAACAACAAAAGAGAGAGACAGAAAGAAACGGAAACCAAAAGAAGAAGATAATAGCTGGAAGAAAGGAAGAGAAAAGAGAAAAAATAAAAAATAAACAGCAGATAAAAGGGACAAAGAGCAAGGAGAGAAGGAAACGACCTTAAGAGTTAAAAAAGAGGAAGAGAAACAATAACCAAATAAAGAACAAAAAAAAACGAGAAGCAAAGAAATTTAAAAAAATGTAAAGATAACCCCACGCTTCCAAACAACAAAACCCAACCAACAAAGGAAGGAAAACAAAGTCAACAAACAAACAAACAAAGCCACGCAAGACGGACCGCGACGCCAAGCAAAGACCAGCCCCCTACCCCTCCCGACCCCCCGACCCCGCCCCCCTTCCTCCCTCCCTCCAAGACGGGGCCGGGATAACGCCACTTCCGTCTTATCGAGTGCTTGCCGGAGCGTCACTTCCGGCCGGGAACTCTGGAGACGGCCTGTGGGAACCTCCGGGATTTGGCGGAGGCGGTGCGGGAGGCGGTGCGGGAGGCGGTGAGGTAAGCCGTAAGTGTCTGGGTTATTATGCGTGTGCGTGTGCGTTCTGGGTTTGGGGAGAGAAGGAAGGAGGGAGGGAGGGAGGGAAGGTGGGAGGGAGGGAGGGTAGGGGGAGGGAGAGAGGGTAGGGGGAGGGAGAGAGGGTAGGGGGAGGGAGAGAGGGTAGGGGAGAGAGGGAGGGAGGGGAGGAAGGGTAGGGGGAGGGAGGGAGGGTAGGGGGAGAGAGGGAGGATAGGGCGAGGGAGAGAGGGTAGGGGGAGGGAGGGAGGGTAGGGGGAGGGAGGGAGGGTAGGGGGAGGGAGAGAGGGTAGGGGAGGGAGAGAGGGTAGGGGGAGGGAGGGAGGGAGGGAGGGAGGGAGGGAGGGAGGGAAGGAGGGAGGGAGGGAGGGAGGGTGTGTGTGTGTTTGAATGCGTGTATGCACGCACGTGCATGTGCGCGTGAGTATGTAAGAGAGAGAGAGAGAGAGAGAGAGAGAGAGAACGTAATTGTCCATGTAAGCTTATACGGTAGTTACTGTAATTAACTGTACTTTTAACTGTAACTCGTGTCCTATCCGGTCTGTTTATCCCTATTTTCTCCAGGTTTACAGGTCTTTTCTTCAGTACATTTTCAGTGTCTCGACTTGCAGTAAAGATCTCCGCATTTATCTATATGGATGTTTTTATTCGTCAACATCCACGTCCCATGTCAACATTTCTCTTGTATGATACATTACTCGTGCAGTTGTAAAAAAAAAAAAAAAAATCAATTTTTTCTTGCACACAATAGTACTTACACTTACATATGATTTCAGCAACTCTTTAACATGGGTCATAAATGATAATCATGATGTAAATAATAATAGTAATACCAAAATAACAAAATGTGAACAGTAATAATGACAACAATAATAATAATAATAATACAAAAAAAAAACAATAACAGTAATAATAATGATGACAACAGTGATGATGATGACGATGACGTTGGTGATGATGGTGGATGATGATGATTATAATAACAGCAACAATAACAACATCAAGAAAACTATATAACATATAAAATATAAAAGATCTTTTCTTCTTTTACTATATAAAATATAAAATACATAATAATAACAATACCAATTAAGCTAGTGATATGAGAACGGCGAAATAATTCTAGCAAACAAATATGCAAGTTTCCCCTAATCCGTTGAATTAAAAAAAGCGAGACTGATTCCATTAATACCGAATCAGCAGCCTCACTTGCTCGGTAATTGATGAAATGCCAACCCATTACTGCATTAGCGAAATGGCTCTGCGCTGAACCGATTTTTTTCCCTTTTGAGAGAGAGAGAGAGAGAGAGAGAGAGAGATGGCGCGTCATACATCAAACGGACGGAAATTCTCTCGTCAAAATATTAATCACTTAATCAATGAATCAATCCATATTCCGTTTGTTTGTCTGTGCTTCCTCCCTTACTTCCCTTTTTTTTCCTTTCCTTCCTTCCTCTCTTCCTCCCTCCCTCTCTCTCCCACCGTCCCTTGCTCTCACCTTCCCTCCCTCCCTCCACTCCTCTCACCTTCCCTACCTCTCTCCCTCCCTTCCTCTCACCTTCCCCTCCCTCCAGTCCTCTCACCTTCCCTAACTCCTTCCCATCCTCCCTCCCACCATCCCTCTCCCTCCCTCCCACCATTCAATCCTCCTCCTCTCACCTCCCTCCCTCCCTCACACCATCCCTCTCCCTCCCTCACACCATCCCTCTCCCTCCCACTATCCCTCACACCTTCCTCCTCTCTCCCTCCCACCTTCCTCCTCCCTCTCCCTCCCACCATCCAATCCCCCCTTCCTCCTCCTCCCCCCAAACATCCCTCCCTCACCATCCCTCTTCCTTCCACTATCCCTCCCTCCCTCCCTTCATCCCTCCCTCCCTCTCCCTCCCACCATCCAATTCCCCCCCCCCTTCCTCCTCCTCCACCCAAACATCCACCACCCAAACCCAATCCGCCATCTACCGCAGTGACTTTCTCAGTCGCTGCCTCACTCGATTCGCTCCTAATCTCGCTCTTATGCGTTGATTCGTCTTCCGTATCTTTGGGAAAACGAGAGGACGACGCGAATGACAGAGAGAGAAGGAGGATAGAGAGAGGGACAAAAGTGGGAAAGAGGGAGAGAAGGAAGGAAGAGAGGGGAGTGGGGGAGTGAAGAGAGGGGAGTGGGGGAAGGAAGAGAGGGGAGTGGGGGAGTGAAGAGAGGGAGAGAGAGATAGGAAGGAAAGGGGGAAAGGGAAGGAGAAAACGAACGGGAAGGAAAGAAAGTGAGAGAGAGAGAGAGAGAGAGAGAGAGAGAGAGAGAGAGAGAGAGAGAGAGAGAGAGAGAGAGAGAGAGAGAGAGAGGAGAAAGAAAGAAATTGAGAGAGGAGAGAAAGAGAAGAGAGAGGTAAATAGATAGACAGAGAGAAAGAGAGAGAGAGAGAGAGAGAGAGAGAGAGAGAGAGAGAGAGAGAGAGAGAGAGAGAGAGAGAGAGAGAGAGAGAGAGAGAGAGAGAGAGAGAGAGAGAGAGAGAGAGAGAGAGAGAGAGAGAGAGAGAGAGAGAGAGAGAGAGAGAGAGAGAGAGAGAGAGAGAGAGAGAGAGAGAGAGAGAGAGAGAGAGAGAGAGAGAGAGGTAAATGGATAGAAAGAGAGAGAAAGAGAGGTAGATAGAGAGAGAGAGAGAGAGAGATAGACAGAGAGAGAGAGAGAGAGAGAGAGAGAGAGAGAGAGAGAAAATGCGACAGATCAAGATGGCGGGTTCGTGCAAGCGCATATAACAGGGGATTTCCGAGGTCGCATGCATTCTAAATCAAATTATTGATGAAGAAGACTCCATCACGCAAAGCACAAGCCGAAACCAAGAGAAAAGAAATGAGGAAGAAAAGTCAATAACGTAGCAGAATGCAATAAAGATTGAAGAAGAATAAGAAAAAAAACAAGGAGACACATTTATCCGTCAATAGTGAACAAAAAATAAAAATTAAAATTAATTAGCTAAAAAAGGGCGACAAAAAAGAACAGGAAAGAAGAAACACGACGGTAGAACAAACAACCACGAAGAAATACGACGGCAGAACAATCACATAACTGAACAAACAAACAAGCACACAAACAACCAAACAAGGAAACCAAAAAAAAAAAATCCTCCTGGGACCCTCAGCCCATAAAACCATCCTAAAATACATCCTCAAGGAGCGAAGGAGATCGAGGCGACCTTCGAGGATTATTAAGAGGAAGGAAGAAGGGGCGATGATGCTTCAGACACAAGAGGATAAGAGAAAGATATGAACAGAGGAACAAATAACCCAAAATATCGTCCGATAAATTTCTTTTATGTAAGTGACGTCGATGAACACATCATTTACTTATATTCCCGACATATTTCTAATATTTAAGTGTCATCGATGAACAATTACTTATATTCTCGACATATTTCTAATATTTAAGTGTCATCGATGAACATTTACTTATATTCTCGACATACTGTTAGAAGCATGGCCGTTCATTATATATGTAGATTTTCAACATCATATATAGATAAATTTATTAATATAAAAAACGGTATCAATATCAACTTTAATATTTACTTATTAGAGATAAATATCTATCTTTACCTCTTCATTTTTTCCCTCAAACTGGCCACAAAATTACGAAGACAGGTGAGGAGAGGGAGGAGGGAGGGATAGAGAAATGGAAAGAAAGAAGGGGATAGGAAGGAAAAAGAAGGGCGAGGAAAGGAGGAGGGAAAGGAGAAAGAGGGAGGAGAGAAGGAGGGAAATGAGGAAGGGAAGCATACGGCGAAGGAGAGAGTGTAATGGAAAGGAAGAAAGCAGGAAGAGTATAACTGGAGAAAGAAGGATAAAGTGAAAGGGAGAAAGGCGGAAGGAAAGGGGGGAGTGCAGAGGGGGCCGGAGTCGTAGCAGGGGGGAGGTAAAGCCGTACCGGGGGGAGGAAGTCGTACGGGGGGGGGGGGTGAAGTCGTACATGGGGGGGGGGAGGCGGAGTCGTAGAGGGGGGTGAAGTCGTACCAGTGGAGAGGCGGAGTCGTAGAGGGGGGAGTGAAGTCGTACCGGGGGGAGGCGGAGTCGTAGAGGGGGGTGAAGTCGTCCCAGTGGAGAGGCGGAGTCGTAGAGGGGGGGAGGTGAAGTCGTACCCGGGGGAGGCGGAGTCGTAGAGGGGGGGGTGAAGTCGTCCCAGTGGAGAGGCGGAGTCGTAGAGGGGGGAGGTGAAGTCGTACCGGGGGGGGGAGGGGGAAGGCGAAGTCGTGGGGGGGGAGAGACGAAGTCGTAGAGGGGGGATGAAGTCGTACGGGGGGGGGAGAGGTGAAGTCGTACCGGGGGGGGAGAGGGGGGAAGGCGAAGTCGTAAGGGGGGGGGCGTGGCGAGGGAGGCGCTCTTCCCGTCCGTCCCAGCGTCCGCTCCCGTCCCCCGGCTTCCCACGGCCTACTTTCGACCCCCTCCGAGACCCGCCTCCGAGACGGGCCTCGGCGACGCTGCGCTTCGGGAGCATCGGGGACGGCTTCGTGGGGAGGCGGGGAAGAGGACGAGGGGAAGGGCCTCCTCCTCCTCCTCCTCCTCCTCCTCCTCCTCCTCCTCCTCGTCGTTGTCGTCGTCGTCCTCCTCCTCCTCCTCCACCTCCTCCTCCTCCTCCCTCCACCTCCTCCTCCTCCTCCTCCACCTCCTCCTCCTCCACCTCCACCTCCTCCTCCTCCACCTCCTCCTCCTCCACCTCCACCTCCACCTCCTCCACCTCCACCTCCTCCTCCACCTCCACCTCCACCTCCTCCTCCTCCCTCCTCCTCCACCTCCTCCTCTACCTCCTCCACCTCCTCCTCCTCCTCCTCCTCCACCTCCTCCTCCTCCACCTCCCACCTCCACCTCCACCTCCACCTCCTCCTCCACCTCCACCTCCACCTCCCTCCTCCCTCCTCCTCCTCCACCTCCACCTCCACCTCCACCTCCTCCTCCTCCTCCACCTCCACCTCCTCCTCCTCCTCCTCCGTCTGCCCGCTCGCTCTCCTCTCCCTTGGAACGCTCTCTTCTCGCCCGCCTCTCATATTCTGCTTTTCCACCCGCTTGGTTGTCTATATTAGTCTGGGCGGCTTTTCTGCTTGCCTGCCTCCTTGCCTCTGTGTGTGTGTGTGTGTGTGTGTGTGTGTGTGTGTGTGTGTGTGTGTGTGTGTGTGTGTGTGTGTGTGTGTGTGTGTGTGTGTGTGTGTGTGTGTGTGCGTGTGTGCGTGTGTGTGTGTGTGTGCCTGCCTGTGTGCCTGCCTGTGTGCCTGTCTGTGTGCCTGCCTGTGTGCCTGCCTGTGTGTCTGCCTGTGTGTCTGCCTGTGTGTCTGCCTGCCTACCCGCCTCCCTATCAACCTGCATGTCTCCCTATCTGCCCCCATGCCTCCTTACCTCCCTGCTCTCTACTTGCCTTCCTACCTCAGTCCTACTTCCTACCTCAATCACCACCCATCATCACCCAACATCACCCAACACCGCCCACCCGCTCGCCCCGAACGGCCTTCACTCACCACCCAACCTCGGCCTTTAATCCACGCGCCAAGGCCTTTAGCAGGAAAAGCGGCCATGCAACCTGCAAGCAATCGCCCCCCCCCCCTTCGTCTACTTTTTCTGTGCTCTTAGCGAACGAAATAAAATGATTTATATCGCACGGAGGCCGACCCTGATCAAGGGCGATCTCGAATTATCAAAGGGATAGTGGGTGACATTTTAATTCGAGATTAGCTTTTTTTTTTTGGGGGGGGGGGTATCAGGTCAGGGAAATGGCTTGATGTGGAAAGTGGAGGTGGTAAGTGGAGGTGGATTGCGATATATGTGGATCGGAAAAAATTTACGCTTCTTTGGCATATCGGCTCACAAGATAGATGGGGATGAGGGGTGTTGGTATGGTGGTGAGGAGGCGGTGGGAGGGAAAGGGGAGGGGGGTTAGGTAATGGCGTTGATGCTGGTTTGATTATTAAGATAATGATGATGATGATGATGATGATTAACATGATGATGATGATGGTTAACATGATGATGATGACGATAATGATGATGGTGGTGATAATGACGATAATAATGGCGATTAATATGACATGAATATGATCATTATAAGCATTATCAATATTATCATCATTATTGTTATAATGATTTTGGTGATGATGATGATGATGACGACGATGGCGATGGCGATGGCGATAATGATGATAATAATGACGATAATGATAATGATGATGATGATGATAATGAAAGTGATGGTGGTGATTATTACTCTGTTATTGTCTCCATCATCATCATCAATGTTATAATTACCATTATTATCATTTTTATATTTTCTGTCATTACCATTATCATCATTATTATGATTATCATCATTATTATGATTATCATTATCAATATGACAATCATTACCAACATTATCATCCTTATCATCATCATTATCAATATCATCATAATGATTTTGATGATGAATCAGATTATATTAGTCATGTCGACGGAGACAATCAAGACATCTTCGAGGAATTGGCACACTTTCGCAAAACTGTCCCATTTCCCCCGCCCAATCACGAGAAGTTGCAAAAACCAAGAGGACATGCCATCTTTTGCAATACATACCTGATGCAAGACTCGCCCACAAAGCCCACGTGCACAATGGAATCGACGAATAAATAAATAAAAAAAGAAGAAATGTATATACACGGAGAAGGATAAATAGATGGACGAGAGAAATTACGAAACGTTTCTTCGCCCGGCGCTAGTCCTCCCCGACACCTTCATGAAACTCTTCATTAAAATTAAACACAAATAACAAACCCAAACATCTCAGCCTTCTACAGCGAGAGAGAGGGTTCGATCACATAGGCCTACCACTAGCATAGGCCTAAGCGACCCGAACGACCTTCACCTCAATATAATACCAATATAAAATCATAAATCTTTTTTTTTTTCTTTCTTTTTGCTCAAGTCTGCGTTCAAGATCCAAGGTTAATTGAAACTCGAAGCCACGACGGGAGTGTGGAGTAGGGGTGAGAGGGAGGGGGGGCAGGAGGGGGATTGGGGGATTGGGATGGGGGCTAAGGGGCTATATGTAATATATATTAGACGGATGATTACAAAACACGATATAAATTGCATGACGATTTGATCTGATTTATTCTAATTGACGTGTTGGGTTATCCCCTTCCTCCTACGAACATTTCTGAAGCCCCTTTTCCCCTCCCCTCCCCTCCCCCCCCCCAAAAAAAAAAAAAACGTCCCGACACTAAAGCCATGTACGATCTGTGTCACGAGGAGGAGGAGAGAGGATTTCGCAAAAGCCAAACCCGAAAGCCCGGGTCACGTTCCAGTTTACGAGCCTTTTATCTCTTTAGTCTCACGACCTGCATCCCGCTCTGCCATAGACACCGATTCGGACGCGCTCTGCCATAGACACCGATTCGGACGCGCTCTCCCGCAACACTCATAACACTCGCACAGAAACCCGGCTATGGAAGGGCTCCCTGCCTCTACTCCATGTAAAGAACGACACAGATGAGTGTGTTTGTGTGAGATAGGGGGAGTGAAGGAGGGAGGGAAGGAGGGAGGGAGGGAGGGGGAGCGAAGGAAGGAGGAAGGGGAAGGGATGGGGAGCGA
>NC_091566.1:7175708-7178208 GCF_042767895.1 Penaeus vannamei
TACCCAAGCCTTCCCCTACCCATGCCCTCCCTGCCGACGCCTCCTGCTGACGTCCCCCCCGCCAATGCCTTCACCTACTCATGCCTTACCCTACCCATACCCTCCCTGCCGATGCCTCCCGCTGCTGACGTCTCCCCCACCAATGCCTTCCCTGCTGGCGCCCCCCCGCCAATGCCTTCCCCTGCCGACGCCTCCCCTGCTGACGCCTCCCGCCAATGCCTTCCCTACTCATGCCCTCCCTGCCGACGCCTCCCCTGCTGACGGCTCCCCTGCTGACGCCTTCCCCTGCTGCCTACTCCCCTGCTGACGCCTTCCCTGTCGACGCCTCCCCTTGCTGACGTCTCCCCCTGCTGACGCCTCCCCTTGTTGACGTCTCCCCCTGCTGACGCCTCCCCCCCCCATGCCTTCACCTACTCAAGCCTTCCCCTACCCATGCCCTCCCCTACCCATGCCCTCCCCCTACCCATGCCCTCCCAGCCGACGCCTCCCCTGCTGACGCCTTCCCCTGCTGCCTACTCCCCCTGCTGACGCCTTCCCTGCCGACGCCTCCCCTGCTGACGTCTCCCCCTGTTGACGCCTTCCCTGCCGACGCCTTCCCTTGCTGACGCCTCCCCTGCTGACGCCCCCCGCCAACGCCTTCACCTACTCATGCCCTCCCTGCTGCCTACTCCCCCTGCTGACGCCCCCCCCCCCCGCCAATGCCTTCCCCTACTCAAGCCTACACCCCGAGGACATCTCAACCTGGCACCCCATACGCTTTTTCCTCGCCAAACTTCGCCTATAGATTTCTCCCTCTTTCGATCGACTCCTCTTCAGGAACGCGTACAGGAATCTCGCCGTAGAGCCCCGGTTTTTTGTAAGGAAACAGGGGTTCTTTTGGGGGGAATCTTTAGGGTAATATTTAGGGCAGGTAAATATGCCGAGAGGTAGAGAGGTAGGGAGGCGGGGGGGCGGGGTAGGGGGGTGGGTGGTTGGGAGGCAGTTAAAAAAAAAGTGGAAAGAGCTTGACGTTTTATCGCGCAGTTTTTTATGCATAGACGTCGTACGTGTACACATACCCTGCCTTTCTGCATCTTAAATACCATCGGTTCAGTATCATTACCAAGAATCTTATCATTATTAAAGTTGTAACGTTACCTCCATCACTACGTATAATTATCATTATATGGTCATCATTATTATTTTCACTGATATTCCTAAACGACATAATTTGACAAAAAGCACACTGACCAACGAACTAAATCAAAAAACATCAATAACGCCAGAACAAAAAGAAAAACAACACACAGAAGACCAAAATAAAGACCCCCCCAAAAAAAAACACACAAACAAACAACCCAAAACCATAACGTAAAACCAAACAAAACAAAAACACCCAACCAAAAAAATAAAAAATAAAAATAAAAATAAAAACTGCAAAACTCGAAAAAAAAACTCCAAACCCCCCCAAAAAAATTAAAAATAAAAACTGCAAAACCGAACAAAACTCGGAAAAAAAAAAGCAAAAACTCCAAGCCAAAAAATGAAAATGAAAAACTGCAAAACCGAACAAAAACTCGAAAATAAAAAATAAAATAAGAAAAAACTCCAAGCCAAATAATAAGGTCACGCCCGAAGTCTCTGGCGATGTTTACACGACCTTAACCCTGCAGCCACAGGAACCTCTCTCTCTCATTATCAAGGGCAACGCAGCACTGGCACGGTAAGCTTTCTCAGCCCGCGGCCCATACCCACTATCCCCCCCACCTCCCCTCCTCCACCTACCCAGACCTCCCCACCCCTTATCGACACCTAAATACCCACCTCCCGACTACCTCCCTCCCTAACCCCCTACCCCTCACCGCCTATTCCCTCCCTAACCCCCACCCTCACCGCCTACTCCCTCCCAGGCCCTCCAACCCCACCGCCTACTCCCTCCCAAAACCCCCACCCCCCACCGCCTACTCCCTCCCTAACCCCCACCCCTCACCGCCTACTCCCTCCCAAAAACCCCCACCTCCCACCGCCTATTCCCTCCCAGGCCCCCCACCCCCCACCGCCTATTCCCTCCCTAACCCCCACCCCCACCGCCTATTCCTTCCTAAAACCCCCCACCCCCACCGCCTATTCCCTCCCAAAACCCCCACCCCCACCGCCTACTCCCTCCCTAACCCCCCACCCCTCACCGCCTACTCCCTCCTTAACCCCCATCCCCACCGCCTACTCCCTCCCAGGCCCCCCATCCCCCACCGCCTACTCCCTCCCTAACCCCCCATCCCACCGCCTACTCCCTCCCCTATCCCCCACCCCTCACCGCCTATTCCCTCCTTAAACCCCCCATCCCTCCCAGGCCCCCCAGCCCCCACCGCCTACTCCCTCCCTAACCCCCCACCCCACCCCCCACTACGGCTAGCACCATCCTTGGGCTCGTGTGTCCTCCGTGTGCTCGACTGTTTTCACTGTAATTCACTATTGGGGTAATTTTCCTTTTTTTTTTGGGGGGGGGGGTGTTGAGAGAGGA
>NC_091566.1:7188208-7203208 GCF_042767895.1 Penaeus vannamei
GAGAGAGAGAGAGAGAGAGAGAGAGAGAGAGAGAGAGAGAGAGAGAGAGAGAGGAGTGGGAGATGGAGAGAGAAGGGGAAAGGGGTAGACAGGAGAAGAGGGCAGAGAAGAAGAGAAAAGAAGATGAAGGAGGAGTAACAGTAGAGAGAAAGCTGGAGGGAGGCGGGAGGAAGAGGGTAAAAAAAGAATAGCAAGAGATAACAAAAGAAAAAGGAACAAACACACAGAAAAAAAATGAAATAAGCAAACGAGAAGAGGAAGACAGCGAAGAGAAACAAGAGAGGGAGACTACGAGAGCTGCAACGTCAAGTCACCATCACTCTCAAATTAACGACACACATACCTGGACCCCCCCCCCTTCCCCTCTCCCCCCCATTTCCCCTGTGCCCCCCCCCTCTGTGTTCCCCCTTTATTAACGCCCACTCACTCCCCTATCTCTCTTCTCCACTTCCTTCCTTACCCTTATCCATACCACTCACCATTATCCACTACCTTCACATCCCGCCATTTATTCAAATTATCGTTTGCTTATACTTTTAATATCTATTCTCTCCTATCACATTTTTCTTCGCCTTCTGTCAATCAAGCAGTCCATGAGATGAAATGTAATATGAATCTACTGTACACAAAATAAACTAATGAAATAGCACATTCATACGGATTTTATTTTTTTTTTTACCTTTTTCATTTACATCCTTTCATCCTTATTTCAACTAGCTATACTTTCCTAATCTTTTTGTTCCTGGTTTTCCATAAAGACAAAAAAAAAAAAAAAAAAAAAAAAAAAAAAAAAAACACGCGCACAGACACAGAAACAGACACCCAAAGTTTTATTTTATCTTTTATTGATCAACAATACATCTACCTCCTCGTGTTCTGCTTCTATCACGGCGAATGCATACACCGCAAAAGAGACGTCACTTTTACGTCAAAACAGAACGTAATCCACAGGCGATCGAAACAAATTCTCACCCACAAGGAAAATAAAAAAAAAAAACGTAAAAGAGAAAAGAAAAGTCGAGAAAACGGTACTACAGATCCAGAAGCGACGCCCGTACCCAAATACAAGTGATTCTTTATTATACCCTGTAGTTAGCGCGGCCAAAAAGAAGCTCATTTGGTCAGGCAAAAAAGTCGAGAATCACCCACAGCGCATCGTGTTCCCATCATTAACTCGGGTGGGTGGTGGAGGGTGGTGGAGGGTGGGGGTGGGTGGTGGAGGGTGGGGATGGGTTGGGGGGTGGAGGGTGAGGGGTGGAGGGGAGGGAACAATCCGTGTCGAAGAGCAGATCTGACAATTTTTTCCCCCGTTCTTCTTCCTCTCTTTCCTTCCCTTCTTTTTTTTCCCTCCTTCCAATCTACTTCTTCCTATCCTTGTCATTTCCCTTCTCTCCCTCACTCCTCTGTCCTTCCTTCCCCTGTCCTCCCCCCTTCTCTCCTTCCTTCCTCCTTCTCTCCTTCCTTCCCCTTCCCCTCCCCCTTCTCTCCTTCCTTCCCCCTTCCCTCTTTCCCTCTTTCTAATTCCCTCCCCTCTCCTCCCTTTCCCTCTACCTTCCTCCCCCCCTCATCCCCTTCCCCCCTTTGCTTCCCCATCATTCTATTCCATTCTCCATCCCCTTCCCTCTCTTTGCTTCACATCATCTTATTCCATTTTCCATCCCCTCCCTTCCCTCCCTCCCATCTCCCCCTTTCGCCACTGCTTTCGGTCGTTACGAGTTTCCGTTACCAAGTCCTGTTACGCGAGGTCAGCCGTCACCTTAGGTTGATCTTCGCGACGAGAAACGGTGAACGAACACGAACGGAGAACACACGCGAATAACACAAGTAAAAAAGAAAAGAAAAGAAAAAATAGAAACTATCCATAAAAGAACACACGCAGGTAACGAACACCAATAAAAAAATAAAAAAATAATAAAAAACACGCGAAGACAGCCATTGCATAACATCGTCTATTCACTTTATCATACACAACCTTGCAAGAACAGGACCCCAAAATTTCTTCGCCCTTCACATTCAGGAAAAAATATATATAAATAAATGAATAAATACATATGTACAAATAAATAAATATTAATACACACACACACACACACACACACACACACACACACACACACACACACATATATATATATATATATATATATATATATATATATATACATACAAGTGCTGCATCAATACCTACAGGTCATTACCGAAACCTCGCACAAAGAACCATACGAGACAGAGCTATAAAACGAGGAAATAAAAAACTTTTCCATGGCAATAAAAGAGAGAAATGGAGGGAAAAAAAAATCACCGAAGACTAAACAGCGGTCATTTGAGTCACCCCTCCAGCACACGTCATAGAAAACGGAGTCTGACTGCTGCCACGCTACATATAACACGTGACTGCGACAATGATCACACTAGAGATCTGTTTCCGCTCCACAAATTGATCATTTATATAACTATTAACCATTGCCTTGTTTCTTATTGGACAAACTCACCAATACTCCAATAAAATATTTTGCTTTTTGTGCTATATGGTAACCGCCCTTAAAACTGCAGGAAAATTTCATTGTCGGGGAATAAAGGAATGCCGATAAAAAATAAATAGCAATAATAACAATGTGAAATAATTATATCAACAAGAGGAATGCTAGCAACTAAAATAATAACGGGAAGATGATTGATGATTGATGATGATGATGATGATGATGATGATGATGATGATGATGATGATGATGATGGTGGTGGTGGTAATGATGATGATAGAAATGTTTGTGCTAATGATAATGGTGATGATGATGATGATGATGATGATGGCGGTGGTAATGATGATGATAGAAATGTTTGGTGATGATGACTATGATGGTGATGATAGTGGTAATGATGATGATGATGACTATGATGATAGTGATGATGATGACTATGATGATGGTGATGATGGTGATGACAATGAAGACGACGACGGTTGATGATTATGATAATAACAACACCAATGCCAATAACATCATCAGTGAATATTGAAATAACGGGCGATCAAAAATATACATATTTACACCGATGCCTTCTCAGCTGACCATCTGCCGTGCTCGCGCAACTGAAATGAGGTCTTTTGAAGCGTGCGAATTGCAATGGCATGATATTCTGTTATTCTTTCCTTCGCATTTCTGTTTTTCTTTCTCTCTTTTTCTTTCTTAATGTCTTTCTCGAGTTTTTTTTTTTTTTTCTTTTTCTTCATTTTGCTTTTAAAACCGACGATTTTTAGACTTTTTCGAGCATGATTTTTCGTCCCTTACAGTACATGTTATTCAATGAGAACGAAATATGAGTAAAAATTACATTTAGCTCCCCCCCCTCCCCTCCCCCATCCCCAAAAGGGGTCTCAAATCGCTTCGGGGATAACGGTGCTCCCCCTCCCCCTCCCCCCCTCCCCCTCCCCTCGCTTTCCCACGCCTTGAGTCCAAACCATACTGTTACATGTCAAACGGCGCTGTCACGCACACTCACTCGTGCACTCACTCACTCCCTCCTCACTCGTGCACTCACTCACTCACTCAGTCGTTCACTCGTTCACTCACTCAGTCGTTCACTCGTTCACTCACTCAGTCGTTCACTCGTTCACTCACTCAGTCGTTCACTCGTTCACTCACTCAGTCGTTCACTCGTTCACTCACTCAGTCGTTCACTCGTTCACTCACTCAGTCGTTCACTCGTTCACTCACTCAGTCGTTCACTCGTTCACTCACTCTCTCATTCACTCGTTCACTCGTTCACTCACTCAGTCGTTCACTCGTTCACTCACTCTCTCATTCACTCGTTCACTCGTTCACTCACTCACTCACTCACTCGTTCACTCACTCACTCACTCACTCGTTCACTCACTCACTCACTCGTTCACTCACTCACTCGTTCACTCACTCAGTCCCTCAGCCGTTCATTCGCTCACTCCTTCACTCGTTCACTCACTCACTCACTCCCTCACTCACTCTCAGTCACTCTCATTTCTTAATTCGCTCGTAAGTCAACTCACCCAACTCATTCACCAACTTGCTTACCAACTCATCACTCAGTCAGACACTCAGTCATTCACTCATTCACTGATACTCACCTACCCACCCACTCATCCACCCACCCACTCACCCACTCATCCACCCACCCACCCACTCACCCACCCACTAACTCACCCAACCACCCATCCAACCACCCACCCATCCACCCACTCACCCACCCATCCACCCACCCACTCACCCACCCACTCATCCACCCACTAACCAATCCACACCATCGACCCACCGACTCACCCGCTACCGCCACGTCCAGAAAGGATTTCTCACTGAATCCATTTTATTGCACTGCGCGAATGCACGTCCCGCCGCTGTTGCTCAATGTTGCAGTGACTCGGCCGTGCAAAAGAACTTCATTTCGAGTTAGTGTGCGCGCTGCCATATAACTTTCCGAGGGAGAGTCAAGTATGATCGAACCTGGCAGAAGGATAGGAGGAGGAGGTGGAGGAGGAGGAGGAAGAGGAAGAGGAGGAGGAGGAGGAGGAGGAGGGAGAGAGGAGGAGGGAGAGAGGAGGAGGAGGAGGAGGAGGGAGAGAGGAGGAGGAGGAGGAGGAGAGAGGAGGAGGAGGAGGGGGAGGGAGGGGAGGGGGAGGAGGAAGAGGGAGAGAGAGGGGGGGCAGGGGAATGGGTGACAGGAAAGAGGAGAGAGAGAGAGAGGAGGAGCGGGGAAAGGGAGAGAAGAGGAGAGGAAGAGGAGGTGAGAGAGGAGGAGCGGGGAAAGGGTGAGAGAGGGAAAAGGAAGAAGGCCAAGGAGAGGAAGAATGAGAGAGAGGCGGAGAGGAAGCGAAAGAGGGGATGGAAGAAGGTGAATGAGAGGAAAAGGGAGAGAGAGGGGGAGAGGAAGAGAAAGAGGGAATGGAAGAAGGTAAAGAAGAGGAAAAGGGAGAGAGAGGTGGAGAAGAAGAGAAAGAGGTTATGGAAGAAGGTGAAGGAGAAGAAGAGGGAAAGGGAGAGAGATAGAGAAGGGGGAGGGGGAGGGGGAGTGGGAGGGTCAAACGAGTCGGAGGAAATGGGAAAGAGAGGAGGGTAGATAGAAAGAGAGGAAGAGAAAAAAATTGAGAAGAAAACACAAGAAAATCTGGATGACTATGAACAACGAACTGACAGAACGAAGCAAAGTATAATGAATAAACAAAATAAATAAAAAAAAGGATAGAAACACAGTTAAAACCAGGATAGACATACAGGGATAACTGTATCGACAACCGGAGGGAGAAGGACTGGGGTGGGAGGAAAGGGTGGGAAGGGGAGGAGGGGAAGGGGAGGGAAGGGGAGGGGAAGGGGAGGTGAGAGGGACTGGGGTGGGAGGGAAGGGGAGGAGGGAAGGGGAGGGGAGGTGAGAGGGACTGGGGTGGGAGCGGAGGGGAGGGGAAGTGAGAGGGACTGGGGGAAGAGGAGGGAGGTGAGAGGGACAGGCGAGACGTCAATAAAGAAACGAGATAAGAGAAGGAGGAGGAAAAGAGTTTGGAAGTAAAAAAAACAGGAACAGAGACTGAAGCGAAGCGGAAGATAAATAAACAAGAACACAGGAAAAGGAGGGAGAAAACGGAGAAAACGGAGAACAGAAGAAAAAGGGAGATTGAAGAGAGGAGCTAAAAAGGAAGTAGGGGGAAGGAGGGAGAAGGGAGGAGGGGGGGGAGTTCAGCAGACGCCGCGAGGGAGGGTCACCGTTCCTCAGCCGACGCGCACAACACACTGCACCTTTACTTGGGCGGTGGGGGGTCAGGGGGAAGGAGGGAGGGAGGGAGGGAGGGAGGGAGGGAGGGAGGGAGGGAGGGAGGGAGGGGGAAGGAAGGAAGGAAGGAAGGGAGGGAGGGAGGGAGGGAAGGAAGGAAGGAGGGAGAGAGGGAAGGAGTAAGGGAGGAAGGAGGGAGGGGAAAGAGGGAGGAGGAGGGAAGGAGGGGGAAGGGGGAGGGAATGAGGGAGGGGAGGGAAGGAGGGAGGAGAGAGAGAAAATGAGAAGCAGAAGAACGAAGAGGAGAAGGAAGAAAAACACTTGCAGGTGAAGGAATAGGAGGGGGAGGGGGGGAGAAGGAAGAGAAATAGGAGGAGGAGGCAGAGTAGGATGAAAATGGACACAGAAGGAGCAAGAACCGAAGGAAGAGGAAGAAGAAAAAGAAGAAATGAATTTGGAATCGGAAGAAAATACAAATACAGAAGAAAAAAGGAAGGAAGAACAGCAAAATAAGGAAGGACATGGGGCAGAAGGATGGACATAGGGAGAGTAGCGAAGAGAGCCGCTGCATGCACGATAACAGCACGGGGTCACGGCCTGGTGTTGCAGAAGGAAACCCTTACACACCTCATGACTGCGTGGGCGTCTAAGCAAGTCACAGCTGTTGACATCTGTAGCGTGGGCGGGATGGAGAGCGCGGGGGGGGGGGAATTAAGGCGTTTGAGATACAATAAAGAAACCCAATGATGAGAGAGAGAGGGCGAGGGAAAGTTTAAAGGAAAGAGGAAGGGAGGAGGGGGGGGAAGAGGAGAGGGAGAGGGAGAGGGAGGGGAAGGGGGAGGGAGGGAGAGATAGAGATAGAGACACAGAAAGAGAGAGAGAGAGAGAGAGAGAGAGAGAGAGAGAGAGAGAGAGAGAGAGAGAGAGAGAGAGAGAGAGAGAGAGAGAGAGATAATAAATGATAATAATACCAATAATAATAACAATAACAACAAAAACAATAATAATCATAATAACAAAATAGAATTTCATAGCCTGCCAAGCTACCTGATCCCCCCACCCTCCATCCCGCCCATTCGCCCCCGCCCGCAAGGCAGAAGACGAGCCCACATGTCGTGCCAAAAGAACAACGGTCGAATTCACTCATTCTTCAAGATTTTCTATTCTTGCCGTTTTCTCATTCTTCAAGATTTTCTATTCTTGCCGTTTTCTCATTCTTCAAGATTTTCTATTCTTGCCGTTTTCTCATTCTTCTTACTGGTTACGTTTATATTCCACGTTCGGTTTGGGAATATTCTAACGGCGAAGAAAATATGCAGGAGGAGCTATAAAATGTGAAACTGTATTTCTATATTTTGTTACTTTCTTTCTTTGGAGTAATACAGACTTTTTTTTCTTTCAATCATTTCTTTAAATATTCCTTCTCCCTTTTTTTCCTTCCTCGCATCCTGTTAACGATATCATTCATCTATTCTTCGTTTTTTTCCTGTTTCATCTTCTCTAAACATTTTGACAACATTAAAAATCATTTAAAAAATCCCCACCATCAGAAAATACATTAACGCTATATCAATCGTCAATACAAGGGAGGGAGAAGGGACACTTTCCCTCCCTTTCTGTCTGCTTTTCCCCCTTCCCTCCCTCTCTCTCTCCCTTACTTTCATTCTCCCTCCCTACTTTTCTTCTTCCCTCCCTCTCTTCTTTGTATACATACAACATATACGCACACACACACACACATATATATATATATATATATATATATATATATATATATATATATATATATATATATATATATATATATATATATATAGACAGAGAGAGAGAGAGAGAGAGAGAGAGAGAGAGAGGGAGGGGGAGAGGGAGAGGGAGAGGGAGAGAGAGAGAGAAAGAGAGAGAGGAAGGCGGGTTCAACAGGACCTGCCAATTCCTTCCGGCACAACTTGACGAACGCAATATCAACCGTATAAGCAAGCAATCGGAAGAGTAAAATATCGAGGTCGGATTATCGGTTAATTTTCGTTTACGTCTTCGTTGTTCTGTTGAACGACAGTGTTCTTTATATCGATCGGTGCTCTCAGATGTGTGTCTGTGTAGGGAGGGGTGTAGGGAGGGAGTGTACAGGAGGGGGTTGTATAGGGTGGGGTGTATAGGGAGGGGTGTATAGGGGGATGTATAGGTAGGGGTTGTACAGGGAGGGTGTTGTATAGGGAGGGGGTTGTATAGGGAGGGGGTGTAAAGTTAGGGGGGTGTCTAGGGAGGGGGGTGTATGGGGTGACGTGGTCTTCTTAAGGGAGTGATTAATATATAACTAAACAAAAATCTTTAAAAAAACGAGAAAAATGTTTGATATCGATCCTATGTCCACCACGATATGAAATAAATATTCCTGGAATGGGCCACGCGGTACCCATTCGAAAACCCCGTTAAAACAGACACAGACACAGACAGCCCGCAGCCCATAGACAGACAGATCACGAGACAGCCAATCAACTGCCACTCCCTTTCTTAGAATTTCCTAACAAAAATGATAATCAAAAGGACCAATTTGACCTTTTATAACGCATATTATTTTTTATTCCACGAAACATTCATTCCATTAAGAGAAACGGTCGTGAAGAAAACAAACGTAGCTTGACCCTTACAGCATCTCCCACAAGAAGGGTCATCACGGACGGGTCAAGTCACCCCCTCCAGCCTAATCCCAGGTAAACGAGGTCGTAAACAATATTCAGGAAGTGACGCTCGGTCATTAACACCCCCCACCGTTCCCTCCTCCCCCCGACCCCCCACAATGTAATCTCTCCTCCTCCTCTTCCCCCTCCTCCTCCTCCTCTTCTCCTTCCTCCTCCTCCTCCTTCCTCTTCCCTCTCTCCCTCCTCCCCTCCTCTCCTCCTCCTACCCCTCCTCCTCCTCCTCTTCTTCTCCCTCTCCTTCCTCCCTCCTCTTCCTCCCTCTCTCCTCCTCCTCTTCCCGACCCTCCTCTTTCCTGTAATCCCAATTTTTCTCCGCCTCCAGCCCTTCCATCCCCACTTGATTCTCCTCCTCTTCACACCAATCCCCCTTCTTCCCTCCTCCTCCTCCCTCCTCCTCCTCCTCCTCCCCCTCCTCCTCCACTCCTCCTCCCTCCTCTTCCTCCTCCTCCTCCTCCGTCCCCTCCTCCTCCTCCTCCTCCGTCCCCTCCTCCTCCCTTCCTCCTTCCCTCCCTTCCTCCTCCTCCCCTTCCTCCTCCTCCCCCTACCCTTCCCCCTCCCCCTTCTTCCTTTTTCCTTCTTAAGAACCTTCCCCCTGCTCCTCTACCTCTGAACCCCTTTTCTTACCACCACCTCCTCCTCTTCCTTCTCTTCCTTTCTTCCCCCTCTCTTCCCCTCACAAACGTCAAGATCACTGAACACAAACAAACACACTGTCGGGTACACAAAGATGCAAGGAAACTCAACCACAATGTAAAAAAAAGAAATTAAACGTAACGTTTCGTACTATCCAAATAACACAAAGAGAAAACGCCATGTTCCATATCTATTCATTAAATTCCTTATCGACCTCATTTTATCATTAGAGGACATACTAATACAAAAAGAAGGTCGCGGCAACTTGCAACAACATAAAACAAGATGACAATATCAATAACAAATGAAATAAACAGCAAAAACACTCTGATAATACTAAAAAAACATATAAACAGTAAAACACTCTAGTAATAATACTAATAAAAACATATAAACAATAAAAACACTAATAATAATAATAATAATAATAATAATAAACAAACTAAATAAAAACACTAATAATAATAACAACAATAAACATATAAACAATAAAAACAATAACAATAGTCTTTAAAAAAAACATATAAACAATAAATACAATCTAACAATAGTAACAATAATAAACATATAAACAATAAATACACTACTAACAATAACAATAATAAACATATAAACAAAAAATACACTACTAACAATAACAATAATAAACATATAAACAAAAAATACACTACTAACAATAACAATAATAAACATATCAACAATAAATACACTAATAATAACAACAAACATATAAACAATAAATACACTAATAATAACAACAACAAACATACAAACAATAAAAACACGAATCATACTAATAAAAAAAAGCATATTTTCCTGTTTACCTGAAACCACGTCATCAGCTCGCCAGCTCGCACGCCCCCCTCGCCCGGCCAGCCACACAAAACCGAGCTAATGACTTTGTAATTACAGCTTTGCTCTATCGTCCCCTCGAAAGCACGCTGGATATCTATCGGTGCGTGAAAATACACTCCTTTTTTTGAGAATGAGAATGATATTTTTTAATGAGAATATATGCACTCCTTTTTTTGAGAATGAGAATGATATTTTTTAATGAGAATATATGCACTCCTTTTTTTGAGAATGAGAATGATATTTTTTAATGAGAATATATGCACTCCTTTTTTTGAGAATGAGAATGATATTTTTTAATGAGAATATATGCACTCCTTTTTTTGAGAATGAGAATGATATTTTTTTTAATGGGAATATATGGAATAGAAACTGCGAAAGTCAATATACAAAAGGAAAGAGAAAAGAAAAGATCGTATCCTCTACATTTGTCATCCTTTTCTCAGATTTGAAATAAATACGAATAAAAACTGCAAAAATAAAACAAATAAGATATCAACCTATGATATAACAAAAACACTGAAATCCCTCCGTCTGAATGCAAATGAACATGTCTGAATAAATGAACATGTGAACAATAAAATGAATAATGATAAAATTACAAAAAAAAAAAAAAACAAAAAAAAAAAACAATTTCCTCTTGATTTATACCACACTTAAAATTGAATCTCCCTTTCAGAACACAAGCAAAGGAATCAACGAACTAAGAAAAAGATACACAAAAAGAAATAAACAAGACCCCCCCCCCCCATAAAAAAAAAGAGGAAACCTAAAACTACTGAATCGTGTATCGCCCTCCCCCTTCCCTCCCCCCCCACCAAACCACCAAACGAAGTCGCCTTGACTTTGAGTGTGGGATCGTTAGCACTCCCTCCCTCTTACCTCCTTCCTTCCTCACTCTTTCCTCCCTCTCCCTTCTCCCCTACGTGCAAACACACTCCGCTCCCCTTCTCCCATTTCCCCCTTCTTCTTCATCGCTCTCTCTTTCTCTCTCTAATTCTCTCCCTTCTTTCTCTCTCTATTTCTCTCTCTCTCTTTCTCTCCCTTCCTCTTTCTTTCTCTCTCTCTTTCTTTCTCTTTCTCTCTCTCTCTTCTCCTTTCCTTCACCTCTCGTTTATCCTTTAGCCTAATCCCCTCTCTTCTCTTTTCCATTTCCTCTCCCCATTTCTTCCCCTTTCTCCCTTTCGCCTTCATTCCAGAATCGCCTTTCATTAAGGAAGGACACGATCTAGGCGCCTGAGGGATGTGGAGACCCGGGAGGAGGAGGAGGAGGAGGAGGAGGAGGAGGAGGAGGAGGAGGAGGAGGAGGAGGAGGAGGAGGAGGAGGAGGAGGAGGAAGGGGAGGAGGAGGAGGAGGAGGAGGAAGAGGAGGAGGAGGAGATGGGAGGAGGAGGGAGGAGGAGGAGGCAGGAGGGAGGGTGGAGGAGGAAGGGAAGGAGGAGGAGGAAGGAGGAAGGGGAGGAGGAGGAGGAGGAGGGAGGGAGGAGGAGGAGGGAGGGAGAGGAGGGAGGAGGATGAGGAGTAGGAGAAAGTAAAGGACAGGAAACCATGCGAAGATGCAAGAGAAAGGAAGAGGAAGGAAAGAAGGGCAAAGGAGAGTGGAGGAAGGTGGGAAAAGGAGAATAACTAAAAGGGAGAGAAAAAAAATAAGAGAGAAGGCCAAAAGACATAGAGGGGAGTGTGCCTTAGGATCACTACCCGAAAAGGGATACCAGAATGAAAACAAAGTGAAAAAGAAAAACGGAAAAGCTAACCATGCCAAACAGGGGAATAAGGAATAACAGAGAGGAAAGAGTGGGGGAGAAACAGAGGGTCAGAAATGTGCAACAGAGCAGGTGAAGATATTACACTTAATTATTTTGAAAATGAACGAATCATTCTAAAACCAAACGAAGATCAATCGACTCAAAATGACCTTGAAAAGTAGAGAGGAGGATAAAATAGGGGATAAAAGACAGGGCAGGAGGAAAGGCGAGGAGAGGAGAGGAGAGGAGAGGAGAGGAGAGGAGAGTAAGTAAAAGAGAGAAGAGGAAAAATGAGAAGAGAAGAGAAAAGTAGAGGAGAGAAGAGAAGAGATGAGATGAAATGAGAAGAGAAGAAAAGTGAAGAGAAGAGGAGGAGAAAAAAGGAGAGGAGAACGAAAAACAGAAACAGAAAGAAAAAAAATAAATAAATAAAATGAAATCACCAACAGAAGCAAAAAAAAAAAAATAAATAAAAAAAATCTGCGGTTGACATCCCGCGCCCACCCTCCTCCCCCCCAACCCCCAACCCCCATCTCCCCACACCTAGCCATCGACCCATGGCCCGGGAGTCGACTGAGAATTCTACCAAGTGGAGTGTTTAATTGCTGGTGAGGAGAGGTTGGGGTCACAAGAGCTCGGACGGGGGGGGGGGGGTGTGAAGAGAGGAGGGACAAGGGGAAGAAGGGGTGACCAAGGGGAGGAGGTAGGGAGGCAAGGAGGGAGTGTTGGGGAGACAAGGGAGGGAGAGCAGAGGGAGAGTAGGGGGAGTAGAAGGGGAGGGAGAGTAGGATGAGACTCAGGGAGGGAGAGTAGGGGAGGCAAGGGGAGGGAAAATAGGGGGAGTAGGAGGGGAGGAAGAGAAGAGGAGAGTAGGGGAAGAGGAGCATAGGGAAAAGGGGACTCGGGGGGCAAAAAAAGGATAGAGAGGGGGGGAGGAGTGTAAGAGAAAGGATAGGATAAACAGAAGAGCTTGGAGGGGATATCGAAGAGGGGAAGCCAAGAAATGGGGAAAACAAACATCGATTGCATACCAACACGGTTCATTCTGCAATGCAACACAAAAGGCGACAACACCCCCTCCCCCAGCCTCACTCTTCAATTCCCCCACAACACCCCCTCCCCACGTTTTAGTTATAAATCTTATAATAATAAATATACTGACGACGATGATGATGATAACGAAAATGGCGACAAAGATAACGATAATAACAGGGATAAAGGTAAAGATATAGAGAGTAACATAAGAATAACGATAATAACAGGGAGAAAAGTAAATATATTGAGAGTAACATAAGCTGTAAATATGAAAAAAGGCTGACACGCAAGCACATAAGTGTTAGGATTTGCTTCCGACTGCCTCACCAAGCCTGCGGTGAAGAAAAAGGAGGATAGAGGACGGGAAGAGGGAAGGGAGGGAGGGAAAGACTTAGGAAGAAAGGGAGAGAGGGAGGAAGAGAGGGAGGAAAGGAGGAAGAGAGGGAGGTACAGAGGAGGAAGATTGAGGAAGAAGAAGGTTAGGAAGGAGAGGGAGGAAAAACTTAGAGGAAGGGAGGGAGGGAGGGAAAGACTTAGGAAGGAGGAGAGGGAGGGAAAGGGGGTAGGGGAGGTAGAGTGAGGAAGAGGAAGGGGAGGAGTGGGAAGGAGGAAGATTGAGAGAAAAGGGTAAGGAAGGGAGGGAGGGAAATAGGATAGGAAGGTAGGTGAAAGGAAGGAAGGGTGAGGAAGTGAGGAGTGGAAAGAAGGAAGAAGAGAGTAAGGGAGGTGAGGGAGTAAAGGGAAAGGGGAAAAGAGGAAGGAAGAGAGATGGAGGGAAGGGGGGGGGAGGCAGGGAAGGGGGGATAATAGAGTAAAAAGGACGGGAAAGAAAAGAGGAAAGACACAGAAGGAGGGAGGCAGGATAGAAGACAAGAGAAAAGGAGAACATTGGAAGTAAAGAGAGAACGAGAACCAAGAGAGACCTACAGAAACAAAGAGATTACTAATTAGAGAAGCTTTAAGGCCAGTCACCTGCAACCGCCCTCACCTTCGCACGCCACCCAACGACGCCCACGGAACCTAATCCTGAATCTAGTTTAAACGACGCCCACGGAACCTAATCCTGAATCTGGATTTAAGGGGAAACGATGGCAAAACCGCAAAAAATACAGCACTAAAATTACAGATTTTGAATCGTAATCCGGCTCAGATTTTGAATTACCGGGACCCCTGTCCCTTCGACATCTCCTCCCCCTCCTCTTCCTCCTCTCCCTTTCCCTCCCACTACCTCCCCCCTCCCCCTCGATTCTCCTGTTGTTCATTTCCCGTTATTTCTGTTCGGTTTCCGTTCGCTCTTTCTCTTCCTCGTTTTCTCTTTGGTTATCGAGTGTGCTTCATTTTGGCTTGTATTTTCTCTCGTTTTCTTTTCCAATTCTTTTTCCTTTTTTTGAGGGGGGGAGGTGTTGATTTGGCACATTCCTCGGCTTCCTCCGATTTCCTCTGATTCTTTCTTCATTTTTCTTTTCCTCTCATCGTATTTTTACTATTTGTTAGTTATCCATCTACAATTGCTTCTGTCACTTTCCTCTCTCCCTTTCTTCCTTCTCTCCGTCTCTCCTTCCCTCGTTCTCTCTCCCTTCCTCACTCTCCACTCTCCCTTCCTTCCCTCCCTTCTTCTGCCTCCTTCCTTCCTCCCTCTCTCCTCCTTCCTTTCCCTCCCTTCCCTCCTCCTTCCTCTTCGCTTCCTCCTTCTCCCCACTTTCCTCCTCCTCCTTTCCTTCCCTTCCCATCCTTCCCTTCCCCTCCCTCTCTACCTCCCTTTCCTTCCCTCCTCTCTCTATCTCCTCTTCCTTCCTTTCCTCCTTCTCTCAGAGTCCTTCCTTCCCCTCCCTCCTCTACCCTCCCTCCCTCCCTCTCCTCGCTCCCTCAGCTAATGGGGTTTCACTGGCTCTTATACACACACCCCTGCTCAGTCTTCATCCCCCCTTATGGGTTCACAAAACAAAGGGACGATCCCCAACCCCTTTGCTTCTCCACTCCCCCCTCCTCCCCCCTCCTCCCCCCCTTTACCAAATTCGGTTCCATAACGACAGTAATAACCAGTTTCCATACATCAGGGTGTATAGGGGGCGGGGGGGGGTAGAGGGAGGATACGGGGAGGGAGAGGAGAGAGAAAAGGAGAGGGTGGGAGTAGGAAGAGAGAGGAGAAAGAGATAGAGAGCAAAATAGGGGTAGGGAGTGGGAGAGAAAGAGGAAGAGGAACATGGAGATGACGATGAAGAGGAACAGGCACAGGAAGAGGGAGAGGGAGAGGGAGCAGGAGTAGGAGTAAGAGAGGGAGAGAGACAGGCAGAGAGAGGAAGGAA
>NC_091566.1:7209055-7216555 GCF_042767895.1 Penaeus vannamei
ACAACCAGAGCTCGTCGCATCCAGGGGTCGAGCGGCAGCCACCCGGCACGTCGCGGCGCCCCCCCCCCCCCTGTATGGATGGTCTGCGCCCCCCGACCCGCCCAGTCACCTCCGTCAATAAGCTTCACCTCCATGCCAAGCCTTCCGTCACAAGCGCCAGTCATCTCCTTCACATGCCTGGCCAAAAATCTCGCTTTGTTGACCCTGTTGGCCGATCGTCCCGTTCTTGACCTCTCGCGCGGCTGGTTCGAGAGGTTTGAATGAAAACGGGACCTAAAATCTCTGGTTTCCGTTCATGTCTTCTGTGCGAGATACGTCTAAAGGTAAACCGAAATCTTTACGAAACAGACCGAGTGTAATAATACCGATTATTCCGGCAACTATACAGTACACCCTAAAGTATATCATAATTCACATTTATATGGCATGAATACTAGACAGACCCCCCCCCCCCCACGAAAAACTGATCCCACGCAATGGAACGAAACGATAATAATAATAATAATAATAGCAATAACAATAACAGTAACAATAACAACGATAACAATACAATACGTCTTCTATATGTGGCGAGATACGTCTAGAGATAAACCGAAATCTACGAAACAGAACGCGCGTGGTAATACCAAGTATGCAAGTAACTATACATTTATATAGCATAAATACTAGATAGCTCCGCCACCACGAAAGACTGATGATGATAATGATAATGATAATAATAATAATAATAATAATAATAATAATAATAATAATAATAATAATAATAATAATAACAATAATGATATTGACAATGACAACACAACAACAACAACAATTAAAAATGTCACAAGCAAATCCGTAATTCCCCAAAACCCCTGCCACAATCCCCACTCCAAAAGGCCCCCCGCGGCGTACCAGGAAGAGAGTGACGGACCGCGCAAGACGGGAGGTACCTGTGGCCGGGTCTGGAGACGGCCCGGGCAGCTTTAAAGGGGGAAGGGCGGCTGCACGTGCTCGCTCTCCCATAGTCTTCGTACATAACTGGTTACGCGCGTTGAGGCAGTCCCTGGCGCTCGGGGAGACGGCCGCGTCTGCACGCCCTGTCTGGATGAATTTTGCTTGCCCCCCCACAAGCCCCCTCTCTCTTCTCTCGCTCGCTCGCTCTCTCCCTGTCTTCTCTTTCTTTTCCTTTCTGTCTTCTCTCTTTCTCTTTCGGTCTTCTCTCTTTTTCTTTCTCTCTCTCTCTCTCTTTCGGTCTTCTCTTTTTCTGTCTTTCTCTCTCTTTCTGTCTTCTCTCTCTCTCTCTTTCTCTCTCTCTCTCTCTTTCTCTCTCTCTATCTATCTATCTGCTTGCCTCTCTTTCTGTCTGTCTTTCCCTCTGTGTCTTTCTCTTTCTCTCTCTGTCTGCCTCTCTGTCTGTCTGTCTCTCCCTCTGTCTTTCTGTTTCCCTCTCTTCGCATTCTGTGATTTTCATTATCATTCTTTTCTCTCTCTCTCTTTCTGTCCTTTTTGATTCTGCCATTTTCATTCTCATTCGTCCTCTCTCTCTCTCTCTCTCTCTCTCTCTCTCTCTCTCTCTCTCTCTCTCTCTCTCTCTCAAATTATAACTGTACACGCGTGGATATATGCGATAATCTGGAAAACGAAAATGAGAATAAAGGAGTGAGTGAGAGTAAGAGTGAAAGAGAGATGATAAAAAAGAAAGGAGAGAAAACAGTGAGAGCGTGAAAAAAAGAGAATAAGAATCGAGAGAGAGACAAAAAGAGCGCGAGGGAGACAGGGAGAGAGAAAGAGAGAAACAAGAAAATTGGATGTGATAGGTGATAGATTGAAGAGAGAAGAGAGAAGAGAGAAGACTGTGTGAGAGAGATAGTAGAAGAAAGAGCAAAAGGGACAGACAGAAAGGTAAAAAAGAGAAACAAAAAACACACAATATAAAATTAAAAAGACCAACACGCCATCCCTAAACCACCACCATTCCGCCATCACCATAATCAACATCTTACAGCCAGCGACTCCTGTCCTATCACGACCTATGCAAGGCCCCTTACTACTGTTGCAATATTGCACGTGTTGCGCATGTCAGCTGTTTAGCATAGTGGTCAAGGTGAGCGTCTATTAGGTACGCTTTCTGTGGCCGCGTGGGCGTTGGTGACGAAATGTTACGTTCTGAAGCGACGTTTTATTACGCTTCGTTCCATTTATAGGATGAAAGTAGAAAAAAAGAAAGTAAATAGTAATAGGAGAAAATGAATAAGAGGGAAGTGGAGAGAACGGAAAAAATTTTAACAGGTGACGAAATGGTGCGTTCTGAGCTTCGACGTTTTATTACGCTTCGTTCCATTAATAGGATGAAAGTAGAAAAAAAGAAAGTAAAGAGAAAGTAAATAGTAAGAGGAGAAAAGGGATAAGAGCGAAATGGGAGAGGGGAGGTGGTGGAGGAGAGAACGGGAAAAAAATATGAACAGGTGCGTTTTTAATCCCGACGTTTTATTACGCTTCGTTCCATTAATAGGATGGAAGTAGAAAAAAAGAAAGTAAATAGTAAGAGGAGAAATGGGATAAGAGCGAAGAGGGAGAGGGAGGAAGTTGAGGAGAAAATATGAACAGGTGACGAAATGTTGCGTTCTGAACCCCGATGTTTTATTACACGTTCCATTAATAGGTTGGAAGTAGAAAAAAAGAAAGTAAATAGTAAGAGGAGAAAAGGGATAAGTGGGAAGTGGAGAGAACGGAAAAAATATGAACAGGTGACGAAATGTTGTGTTCTTAATCCCTACGTTTTATTACACTTCGTTCCATTAATAGGATGCAAGTAGAAAAAAACGGGAAAACAGTGAAAAGGGAGAGAGGAGGTGAAGGAAAGAACGGAAAAAAATATGAACAGGTGACGAAATGTTACGTTCTTAACCTCGAGGTTCCATTACGCTTCGTACCATTAATAGGGTGGAAGTAGAAAAATAGTAAATAGTAGGAGAAACGGGAGAACAGCGAAAAGGGAGAGGGGAAGAGGTGGAGGAGAGAACGGAAAAAATATGAACAGTTGACGAAAGGTTGTGTTCTTAACCTAGAGGTTCCATTACATTTCGCACCATTAATAGTACGAGAAAAGTGGGAAGAAGGGAAGAACGTATACAGAGAAAGGAGGAGGTGGAGGAGAGAACAGACAAAATATGAGCATGAATATTGACTGGGAGGCAGAAAGAGAGCGTGATATAGACAAACACCCAACGAATATACAATGAAACTATAGGCCTACATGACAAACAATCTGCCCCTTCCCAGAACCCAATTTTCTTTGCGTGACCTTGATACTGCGATCAAGTCATTCAAGTTCAGAGCGAGGAGGAGCAGTCTGCCGGCAAGGTGAAAGTCGCAACCACCCTACCAAGACTATGGGCGGTTGGGTGGGTGGGTGAGTGGGCGGTTGGGTGGGTGGGTGAGTGGGCGGGCGTGATGTGTCATGCGGGGTGGGGGGTGGGGGTGGGAGGGGTGCTGACAGTCTATTGGTGCACCCTTAATAAGGTTAGTATTTTTTTTTCTCTTTTCTGTCTTTCCGTTCTTCTCTTTTTTTTTCTCTCTCTCTCGCTCTCTTCTCTCCTTTCCCGTCTCTTCCACTCCACCTCTCTCTCTCTCTACCCCATCCGCCCTCTCTCTCTTATCTCTCTCTCTGTCTCTCTCTCTCTCTCTCTCTCTATATATATATATATATATATATATATATATATATATACATACACACACACACACACACACACACACACACACACACACACACATATATATATATATATATATATATATATATATATATATATAATACATGTATATATACACATATACATACACACACACACACACACACACACACACACATATACACATATATATACATACACATATATGTATATATATCTATATATATGCATATATATAAATATCTATCTATCTATATATATATATGCAAATATATAAATACACATGCATATATATGTGTATATATGCATATATATGTATGCAAAATATAAATATAAATATAAATATAAATAAATAAATATATATATATATATATATATAGACAGATAGATAGATAGATAGATAGACGTGTGTATATATATATATATATATATATATATATATATATATATATATATATATATATATATATATATGCATATACATAAACATGGACAAATACACATATATACATATATATACATATACATATAAATATGTATGCATATACATATATATATACACATACATAAACACGCACACACACACATAATATATGTATATATATAATATATATATATATATATATATATACACACACATATACATATACATATACATATATATATATATATATATATATATATATATATATATATATATATATATATACACACATATATAATATATATATATATATATATATATATATATATATGAATGAATATGTGTGTGTGTGTGTGTGTGTGTCTGTGCGCATGTGTGTATATATATATTATATATATACATATTTCATATTCTATAATTTTTATCGCCCTCTAAAAAGAACATTCCTCACCTTACATTGCGGTTAGATGGATAATTACTGCTATAATCATACAATAATTATTTGCTTTTATAGCTAGGAAAGTGATAATTACCTATGATTCATTTTTCCTCCACTTTTGTTTCTCATTCATTCTATCTAGCTTTCGAATATCCTTGTGTTGCGTCATCTCTGACCTCCGACGACAGTGCGACGAGAATGACGAAACGGAAACAACAAAGGAAATACGAAAACGGAAAAGAAACAAAAAACGAAAATAAATGAAAATAGATGTCATTCTAGAATACGAGGATTACCTTCGACTTGGTAATAATTTAAAAAAAATCAACTTAATCAGCAACATTGACGATATAAAACACTTAATAAAGGGGAAAAATCGGAAACTGAAAAAGAAAGTTCTAAACCCATCACGTGTTTAACTATTCATTTATTCGTTCATTCATCTCTTCTCTCATATTAGGTCAATTTTGCAGACAATGTGGTGAGTATCCCTGAACCTCAAAACAGGCCTACATTTATGAGTATGTAGGCCTAGAAAAGGGAATTGGAGCAAGGAAATCAACAATTCTTGTGACTCGATTTCCCTGAAAACCCACAAAGGACGATATAAATATGATAAATAAATGGGTGAAGGTAAATAGCTATATACTAAATGCATTACATATGTTATATATATACACTTATACATTTATATGTATACAATTGTATATTTATATATACATACAGCATATGTAAACATACATTTATATATAGGCTACACAAACATTCACAATATACATATATATGAAATAAAATATATATACAACACATATATCGTACATATATATAGCTAATACATATATATCATATATAAATATATATAGCTAATACATATATATCATATATATATATAGCTAATACATATACATCATATATATATAGCTAATACATATATATCAATATATATATATATACATACATATTTCTCCCCCCCCCTTTCTCTCTCTACACACACACACACACACACACACACACACACACACACACACACATATATATATATATATATATATATATATATATATATATATATATACATATGTATGCGTGTATGTGTACGTACACGCACACACACACACACATATACTGTAGGTATATGAATATGTATATACATACATTATACATTTATATACTGTACATGTTGATGGACGGATGGATGTGTATATATATATATATATATATATATATATATATATATATATATATATATATATATATATATATATATATAAAACCATGAAATTATTTAGAAAACTAATTTAACAATAATAATAAACAGACCCTAAGCAATCTTCTTTGAATTCCAAACATAATCCAGGCATCCATAACCGTGGATTGCGGAGAAAAAAATACAACAATAACAATAGTCACAACAACAGACGATTTCAAACCTCCACACAATTTCAAAGGCAGCCACGACAGAGTCTTCATATAAACAATAATTTAATGATAACAAGAACGATTATAATAATACTGAGATGCTTTCAACCTACTTGAGGAAGCCACAAAGGTCTACAGAGAGAGAGCATTGTGTTATTGACTTCCAAGTATTTCCTTTTCAATCAAGGTTTTGCTAATATATTTGAGTGATTCTTGTTTTCTGGATTGCCCTATTTTTTCTTGTAATCACGTGATCTCCTGGCAATCCATATACCTTTTCCAAACTAAAAACAAATAGAACAAATATAATGGGAACGATGATGATGACAGTGATGATGATGATGATGATGATTACAATAATAGCAATAATAAATATTATAGAATAATACATAACTGATGGCAATAATGATAAAAAAATAATGGTAATACGAGAATAATAATAAATAACTGACCTTAAGAAAACGTGAAAAAGAGAAAATTGACCTTTATCCTTCAAAAGTCGGAAAACTAAAAAAATAAAGAAAAACACAAAACAAAAACTATTACCACAATAAGTACAAAGATGACGCCTCTCTATCTAAGCGAGAAAATTGTGAACATAGGAAAAGAGGAAGAAATATTTCCCTATTCATACTCAACAGACAAAGAAAATAGACATAAAAAAGAAAACGCCCAATACGAATAATAAAAAAAATGTAACAATATCTTAATATTTACGAGCCCTCGGAAAATAAAAGATTCCTTAAGTTTCCGTCCACGTTGTCCAGATGTACAAAATATACATTAATACAATCTATTTCTTCAGCTTAAAAAGAAATAAAGAGAAAAAATTTTCCCCTTCTACACACACACTCAAGTTTACAACGGCGAAATGGAGCGAAGAACAAATATATATATTTTTTTCATATATCTTTTCGAGATCTCTTACCACGGAGGAGGAAAAGAAAGACATTTTTTTTTTTTTTTTTTACTCTACTTTCAATCTCACTTTACGCAACTTCTGACCGAAAAAAAAAAAAAAAATCTGCATCATTGCGTTGTGTAATATGCATGAATGGATCTCATTGCGCATTCCGATCGTCAAATAATTAGTCTCGAGTGACAGCTGATCAACAAGGAAATAAGACAAGGAGTTTATTGTATTTGTTTCGTCATCCATGCACGGTTTTTTTCATGTTCTCGATGTTAATGTTGGTATCGCCAGCTCGTCCATTCCTCTTGGACGATTACAAAAGGAAATAAAAACTGAATCGATTTTTAACACTAAAAATCGTAAAAAGAAAATAAAATAAAAACATTGTTCGAAAAACTATACGATATAAAAAAATAAGTATATCAGAAAAAAGTCTACTTGCAACATGTAAACCAATATGGAAGTGTGTTCGCGCGCCTGTGTACGTACAGTAAGATTATTATTATTATTATTATTATTATTATTATTAACCGTATTCGTAAGATTATAAGATAATTTCCATCTTTGCCCTTTGCTCCCTCCGGCCTCCCCCCTCCCCCCCTCCCCCCCTACCAAAAAGGTTCTCATC
>NC_091566.1:7224055-7226555 GCF_042767895.1 Penaeus vannamei
GTGGATATTTCGTTTATACAGCGATGTATAACTATAAGGGTATTCGGTCTAAAGTGACCTGTTTTTTTGTTGTTTTTTAGATGTTTCGAAATGTTTGAGGTTCTAAGTAGAGTTAATTGTAGATGAGATTCTGAGTAATTACCTAATCTTCGACAGTAACACCATACCATTATACTCAGGATGTTTTTTTTTTTCTCTCTCTTTCTTTTATGTTGTTTTCTCATCATCCGCGTTCCTTAGTAACTATTGTTTGCGTCTCTCGTACTTGTTTACTTTCAACTTCCTGGACATGGTTACGTAGAGGTAATTGAAGCCACAGCGAGGATGATAACGAAAAGTCTCCGAAATTGCCCTCATCACCGCTGTCTTTTTATAGTAACTGTATCCGATATATAGCATTCACTATCAAAATACAGGGACGTCGATATATTGTTGGTTGTTACACCGTTCAGACCTTTCATCGCAAATGTTATGATGTCTGAAAGGTCTCTGTATGTCTGTTTTGCTTGCAATGTTGCTGCAATTCTTGAGCAATATAATTGGGACTAAAGGATGTTGAAAGGAACCGTTAGTGTCATCAATAACTACGTTAATGGTGGTTGTGCTGCTAATACATAGATCGTTGGCAGTGGCTGAAGATTATCATAGAAGTTTTGTAGTTAGTGTTATCATTGTTATGGTAATTCATTATTATTGTTGTTACTATTATCACTGCTGTTGATACTATTATTCTGTTACATATTATCATTAAAATCATATTATCTTTATTATTATAATCATAATCATCATTCTCATTATCTTTACTTTTACTGTTACTACTCCTACTGTCACATTACCCTTATTATCATTATTATAATCATCATTACCACTAATACTATCACTGCTGCTTGTATTATCATTATTATATTGCAATCATCATTACTATGTTATTATAATCGTTATTATTAGCATTATCCTCATTGCTGTTTTCTTCATCATCAAAGTGATAATCATGATTTCTACATAACCAATCGATGTTATCAATACTGGGAAAAAGGCAACAGATTTACGAAAAGAAGTAAAAAAAAATCTCGGATTATAAATTCCTCGATCTGAGTCAAGGTTACTTTAGTTTCAAAAGACAGTAGAAGTTCAGGGAAACTGCAGTTCAAGTTGTAAGAAAATATGATCAAGTGTTCAACGGAAATCATGACCATAGTCATTGAAATTTTCTCACAGTCGGAGAGAAAAGAGGTTTTCTAAATCAGTATTAGATGAATGAAGTTCTGTTACCGAGACGGTCCATAAATCCGAGACATCTTGCGATTCGGACCATTACGGGGGAGTTGCCAGAGAGCCATTTATCTCTCTCTCTCTCTCTCTCTCTCTCTCTCTCCCTCCCTCTCCCTCTCCCTCTCCCTCTCCCTCTCCCTCTCCCTCTCCCTCTCCCTCCCCCTCTCCCTCTCCCTCTCCCACTCCCTCTCTCCCTCCCCCTCTCCCTCCTCCCTCTCCCTGCCTCCCTCCCCCTCCTCCCCCTCCCCCCTCTCTCTGTCTGTCTGACTCCCTGTCCCTCTGTCTGTCTGTCTGACTGTCCGTCTGTCTCTCTGTCTATCTGTCTGCCCGCCTGTCTCTCTGTCTATGTCTCTCTGTCTCTCTCTTTCTCTCCCTCTCTCTCCCTCTCTCTCTCTCTCTCTCTCTCTCTCTCTCTCTCTCTCTCTATCTCTCTCTCTCTCTCTCTCTCTCTCTCTCTCTCCTTCCCTCCCTCTTTTTTCCCTCTCTCTCTCCTTCCCTCCCTCTTTTTTCCCTCTCTCTCTCTGTTTAATAGAAATGGCAATAATAGCAATAGTAATAATAATAATAATAGTAATGATATTATTAATAATAACAATTATGTTGATAACAATGATGATGAATATTACGATATTAATATTGATGACAGTAATAAAAATAATGATAATATGAATTATCATTATCATTATTATTATAATAATAATTACAACAGTAATAATAATAATAATATCAACGACGATAACAATAACATCAACAGTAATAATATGAACACTACCAATCACAAAATAATAAAAACTAACAAGAACAAACACACACGCACGCCCCCACGCCTCACTGCACGCGCGTGAGGGAAGTCGGAAGTAGGAAGCGAAACTTTGAAAGAAAAAAAAAATAATAATAAAAATTATAAATAAGCGTTGGTGCTGGCCGGCGCTTAACCTCGTGTCTGTCACGCGTTTTACATTTTCCAGAAACTATTTCAATATGTTTATATTTTTTCTTTTTTCTTCGTGTGTGTGTGTGTGTTTGTGTGTATATACGTGTTTGTGTATGTGTGTGTGTGTGTGTGTGTGTGTGTGTGTGTGTGTGTGTGTGTGTGTGTGTATGTACGTGTTTGTTTGTGTGTGTGTGTGTGTTTGTGCGAGTGTGTGTCTTTGTCTGTTTCCTTCTTTTTCTACTTCTTTATAAACATGCACGCACAGACACATACACAGAAACACACATATAAATA
>NC_091566.1:7231555-7234998 GCF_042767895.1 Penaeus vannamei
TTCCCCTCCCCCCCCTCCCCCTCCCCCTTGCCTCCCTTCCCCCTCCCTCCCTTTATCCTGCATCTGTCCTTCCTCCGCCTTTTATTCTTTGTTTTCCCTGACCTACATTTGCGTGGGTAATTAGGCTCACTCAACCGCGAATATTCTTATCAATTATGGCGTTTCTGTTTCTGATGGTTTTATCGGGCTCTCTTTGACTTTGTCTCTCTCGTCCTACCTTTTTCACTGTGTATATTTTTTCGACTTAACATTCTCTCTCTCTCTGTCTCTCTTTCCCTGTCTCTCACTCACTCTCCTTTCTTTTAATCTTCGACCTTACACATTCTCTCTCTCTCTCTCTCTCTCTCTCTCTCTCTCTCTCTCTCTCTCTCTCTCTCTCTCTCTCTCTCTCTCTCTCTCTCTCTCCCTCTCTCTCTCTCTCTCTCTCTATCCTTTCTAAATTTTAATCTCTCACTCTCCTGTCTTTCTAAATTTCAATCTTTCTTTGTTTCTCTCTCTCTCTTTCTCTTTCTCTCATTTCTTTCTAAATGTTAAATCTCTCTCTCTTTCCTCACTCTCCCTTCTTTCTAAATTTCAATCCTTCTCTCTCTCTTTCTCTCCCTCTCTTTCCTTCTATCCATCTCTCTTTATTTTCCCCTCTCTGTCTCCCCCTTTCCCCCCCTTATCTTTCACCACCCGGCAACCATAACCACCTCAGGGTGAAACAAATTTGCATATCTACGTCACCCTCCGCCCCCCCCCCCCCGTAGCAATGTGGTCACTATAGCCTGGGATTCGCGCGCTTTTCGGGTAATTTGCATAAATAGGGTTTGCGTTTGAAATTCATTAGCATGCGGGATAAAACTTTTGTCTAATCCACCTACCTAACTTTTTTTTTATCCACTTTCTTATTTTTTTAAATAGTAAATATCGGAGGTAAATTACATTCGAAATAAGACTTTGTTTAATTAGATTATTTTATCTTTTTATAATATTATTCTTTTAAATAGTAAATATCGGAGGTAAATTACATTCGAAATAAGACTTTGTTTAATCTGATTATTTTATCTTATTATATTATTTTTTTAAATAGTAAATATCGGAGGTAAATTATATTCGAAATAAGACTTTGTTTAATCTGATTATTTTATCTTATTATATTATTTTTTTAAATAGTAAATATCGGAGGTAAATTACATTCGAAATAAGACTTTGTTTAATCTGATTATTTTATCTTTTTATAATATTATTTCTTTAAATAGTAAATATCGGAGGTAAATTACATTCGAAATAAGACTTTGTTTAATCTGATTATTTTATCTTTTTATAATATTATCTTTTTAAATAGTAAATATCGGAGGTAAATTACATTTGAAATAAGACTTTGTTTAATCTGATTATTTTATCTTTTTATAATATTATCTTTTTAAATAGTAAATATCGGAGGTAAATTACATTCGAAGTAAGACCTTGTTTAATCTGATTATTTTATCTTTTTGATGATATTTTTTTTTCGCGAATCACTATTTCCGTTTGGTATTAAATAATTTTTAAAAGCCGGTCACACAATTCCTTTTTCTCGAGGAATTCCTGTGGTAGATTTGCTTTCTCCGCTTCTTGCATGGAAAGAAGAAAATTATAAAATATCTTTAAATGTGAATGTGAATGTGTGTTTGTGTGTATGTGTGTGTGTTTCTGTGTGTGTGTTTCTGTGTGTGTGTGTGTGTGTGTGTGTGTGTGTGTGTGCGCGTGTGTGTGTGTGTGTTTGTGTGTGTGTGTGTGTGTGTGTTTGTGTTTGTGTGTGTGTGTGTGTGTGTGTGTGTGTGTGTGTGTGTGTGTGTGTGTGTGTGTGTGTGTGTGTGTGTGTGTGTGTGTGTGTGTGTGTGTGTGTGTGTTTGTGCGTGTGTGTGTGTGCGTACGCGTGTGTTTTTTGTGTGTGTTCGTGAGTGTGTCACAGAGATAAGAATTGTTCCTCATATTCTCATTTCCATCCAATTCTATTGTTCTCTTTACATTTGGAAAAATATTTCCATTTGCTTTAAAACATTTTTTTATCCCCATCTTTATCTTTCCATTCTATTTTCTCTGCGAGGCCGGTTTTTGCTTCTTTGCTCATGACTTGGCGAAAAGGGGAAGGAGAGAGAGAGGAAGAAGGAAGAGGAAAATAGGACGGCCTATTCTTCCATTATGTTGTAATGTAATTTTACTGTCAACCTTTGTATGAGGAGCGAGAGGGAGAGAGGGAGGGAGAGAGGGAGAAAGGGAGAGAGGGAGAGAGGGAGAGAGGGAGAGAGGGAGAGAGGGAGAGAGGAGGAGGCTCTCTCTCCCTCTCTCTCTCTCTCCCCCTCTCAGAGAGGGAGAGAGAGAGAGAGAGAGAGAGAGAGAGAGAGAGAGAGAGAGAGAGAGAGAGAGAGAGAAGGAAGAGAGAGAGAGAGAGAGAGAGAGAGAGAGAGAGAGAGAGAGACAGACGAGGGATGGGAGGAATGGAAGGGAGGAAGGGAGACAGAGAGAGAGAGAGAGATGAGGGATGGAAGGAATGGAGGAAGGGAGAGATAGAGAGAGAGAAGGGGGGGAAGGTAGGGAGAGATAGATAGATGAAAGGGGAGAGGAGGTTACGGAGGGGGAGGGAGAGGGGCGGCTGGGGAAGATAGAGAAAGAAAGAGAGAGAGAGAGAAAGGGAGAAAGAGAGAGAGAGAGAGAAGAGAGAAAGAGAGGAGAGAGAGAGAGAGGGAGAGAGAGAGAGAGAGAGAGAGAGAGAGAGAGAGAGAGAGAGAGAGAGAGAGAGAGAGAGAGAGAAAGAGAAAGAGAAAGGGGGGGGGTAGAGAGATAGAGAGGGGGGATGAGATTGGAAGAGATAGATAGATAGAGAGAAAGGGGGGGATGAGGAGGCAGGGAAATCTAGAGAAAGAGAAAGAGAGAGAGAGAGAAGTGAGACAGCTTGAGAGACAAACAGACCGACAGACACACAAATCCCACCTAAATCTGCATGTTAATGGGCCATGAATACTCGGGAATGCCAGCAGTGGTTCCAAAAACGTTTAAAAACACTGGCCGAACGTTTCCTCCTCACGTGGTAATCAACGTTTCATCAGAACTAAAAACAGAGAGCTAACAAAAGTATAAATAATAAAAAAATAAAATAAAAAAAAATCATTAAGACATTAGAAATATAACAAAAGAGGAAGAAACGAAAAGAAAAAAAAGAGAGGTAATTAAAAATGATAAGATAATTAAATCAAGATGATGGACGAAAAAAAAACTAAAAGAAATTAAGAGTGAAATCTCAGCTAGACTTTCATTCCGATCCGAAGAAAGTCAATCACTAACATTATCTTTATTACGTCCAATGAACTGTTAAGACGGTGTTCTTTCGGTTTCTCTCGAGTTCTTGTTCTCCCGCTCTTAAATCTCTGTTAAGTCTCTCTCTCTCTCTGTCTTTGTTTCTTTCTCTATCCCTTTGTCTC
>NC_091566.1:7250498-7262998 GCF_042767895.1 Penaeus vannamei
AGAGAGAGAGAAAGAAAGAGAGAGAAAGAAAGAGAGAGAGAGAGATAGAGAGAGAGAGAGAGAGAGAGAGAGAGAGAGAGAGAGAGAGAGAGAGAGAGAGAAAGAGAAAGAGAAAGAGAGAGAGAGAGAGAGAGACCGAGAGAGATATTTTCATTGTAATTTCATGGAATTAACAAGCTGAAGCCAGCACTATTCCCGGGGCATATTAATGTGTATCAATATAGGTACCAACATTAAACGAAAAACAGCTGACAAATGAATAATACTCTTGATACTCAGTAAACAGTAAATTAAACTGAAACATATTGCTCGTGAATCTAGCTCGATCGATGAAATATAAGACCGTGATATAAAGTACTTTTAATCCTTACGGAATTATTGCACAGAATTATGTTAGTAATGTTCTTTACGTGGAGTGGCTGCACACATTTCTAAACATTCAGTCTTGCTCAAATTTCGTAGCGTGATCAACAATCCCATATTTCACTAAAATAATTACGCTGAAATGCTATCGACACTGATTCCATACAGACTAGCCCTACACTGAATGTTCTTGAATAAATTAAACTACAGATTTTTCAACATGTTAGCAAATACTAACAATTCAGCCAATGTAAATATAGGTAGGAGGTAAATCTGAATACATTTTAGTTTGGATATGAGACTGTGGTTCTGTGTCAGCGTAAAATTCTGTACGAAATGGCTATAGACTGGAGGAAAAAAAAAATATTGTCAACTATATATTGATATTCTTAGCAATATACCGGTATATAGTATTTTAGACAACCACAACGGACATGAGAGGTAAACTTGTCAACATTTTCGCTATTCAACTATGTCTTCCTCTCTGCACTCCTGGAAACCTCCCTTCGTAACTCTGGAAACCTTTCTTCCTACTCCTGGAAACCTCCCTTCGTAACTCTGGAAACTATTCCTACTCCTGGAAACCTTCCTTCGTAACTCTGGAAACCTTCCTTCGTACCCCTGAGAGCTCACGACCCCCCCCCCCCTTCCTAAGAATATCCGGCATAACGGCTGTTCGCACGAGCGTGTTATTCGCTGTGTCTTCTAGTCGTCGAATTAACACGCGACGGAGTACGGTTTGCAGTACGTTATACCATGCGACGGAGCTGACCCAACTGGCGGGACCGAATCTAGTTCCCTTACAATGAAAAGAGTCAGCAGAATTATTCTCAAAGTCGAGCCAAAACGTAATTCTTTTTCCATGAGAAAACGTGATTGAATCAAATCAGACATTACATCTGATATCATTAGTTAATTATCATATATAACTTCGGAGCGAATTTGGCCATGCAGTTCCTCAAGATTTGAACGTGAATTAAATGTTACCTGCGGTTGGGGACTATGCTTCATATAGATTTTGTTTTGACTCTTTGCCATGCTACCACACACACACACACACAATCACACACACACACAGATCCCTACACACATACACACAGATCCCTACACAAATACACACAGATCCCTACACACACACACACACACACACAAACACATCCCTACACACACACACACACACACACACACACACACACACACACACACACATCCCTACACACATACACACACATTCCTACACACACATACACACACACACACACACATACACTCGAATATATGGTAAAAGATATCGTTACGACCATCATAAAACCTACTATAAAGCATGGTGTAGTAGTATAGACTTTACCCTTATAAAATTTATTGACCATCTGGGAAGACTTCAAAGAAATAGATTAAGGAAAATAAGACTTACTACTTCGATAAAAGAAGGAAAAGGGGCGACATGACTATGCTCTACAACTATGCTACAGGAAGGTTATAGTTAAGTAAAGAGGACTCTAACATTTTGAACGAGACACTGTTAAAAAAAAAAGGAAAAAGAGGCCGTTTTCTAAACACAACTGCTGAAGCACCGACCAATCTACTTGTGTGTGCCCAAAATGGGCATCCATTGCAAACAGATACAGTATATGTAGATATACATATATCTATGTATATCTATCTATCTATCTATCTTATCTATCTACCTATCTATATAAACATATATGCATGTATATATACATATATATATATATATATATATATATGTATATATATATTTATATATATCTTAATATATATATTTATATTATGTATATATATGTAGGTATGAGTTTATATATATACATATACACACACACATATATATGGGTGTGTGTGTGTGTGCGCGTATAATAATATATATATATATATATATATATATATATATATATATATATATATATATATATATATATATATATACATATATATATATATACATATATATATATATATACATATATATATATGTATATATATATATTCATATATATATAATCATATATATATATTCAATATATATATATATATATATATATATATATATATATATATATATATATATATATATACATCGCATTACCTGGCTACCCTTTAAAAAATCTCAAACATTTCTTTTCCAAAAATCCACACGCAATCAATCGCAGGCGGGAGAGGTTCGCGCTCTCTGCCTCGCCTCAGAACCCGGACACGCCCCTTTGCCATCACCAAGCTCCGTCAGTCATTATAAACCCTACTTCCGGGTCGTCGTCTGGCTCCTCTAATAATTCCTCTTTGTGTTATGGTGATCGTTGTGTTATGGTGAGCGTGACAAGGCCATTTTCACGGTTATTAGTCATGTATGTGAAGGTATGTGGTGTTGCTGTGGTGTAGGGTATTTACAGTGGGCTATGATGCAGGTTTTTTTTGGGGGGCATGATGTTGCACGCCGTGATACAAATACGTGGTGTCATGTTGCAGGCGATGTATGCATCATGCTATACCGCGATGAGCCTTTACTATTTATTGCAACGTCGTGTGACAGAGACGAATTAGGCAGAAAAATCGTACATTGTTTTAGCGAGAGGGACGGTGTGCATATACATAAGTCAGTATACAATCTACATCCATCAAACATTCAATATTTAACCATCAGTTGAGTCTCTAATTGTCCGCTCTGGTATACACACGCAACACGATCGTTTTTTTTTTTTTTTTACTATCTATTTATTTATTTAGATAATAGATAACCTGGACTAATAAATAAGGAGAGTAGGTACGAGTAGTTGATGAGGACAAAAAAGTGGATAGGAGAGGTAGAGAGAGAGACAAAGATGTACATAGAGAGATAAATGAATAGATACAGGAGAAGAAGAGGGATGGAATGCACCGGAGAAAGACAAAGACAAAAAAAAATGCGTGAACTGAAAATATTTGACAGAAAAAACAAAAATCGACAGAGACCCTCAAACTTGGAAGGATAATTTGAAAATCAAAACGAAAAAAAATTAACTTCAAGACAACCTCATCAACCTTTCACCTCCTCTCTGCCTCTACCTTGACCTGTAATGACATCTCTCTCTCTGTCTCTCTCCTCCTCTTCCTCCCCCTCCTCTTGTTCCAACACCTTATCCACCTCCTCCCCCACCACTACCTCCTCCTAGACTTATATTTTATATACTTATACTTATACTGCACTTAAACCTCTACTTCCTGCCCCCCCCCCTTTCTCCATCTCTGCCTTTGCCTCCTCCAAATCGATTTTTTTTTCTTCAGCTCCACTTTTTCCTTTTGCTCTTACTCTTTCCTTTCCTTCTCCTCCTCTCCTTCTGCTACTTCTATCTACATCACCTCCTTTCTCCTCTTCTCTTTCCTTCCAACACCATCTCTACCTTTCACTTCCACCTCCTCCTTCTCTTTTCTTGTCCTATAACACCACCTACACTTTCTCCTTCATTTTCAACCCCCGCCCCTTCAACCTTCATCTCCACCACCACTAGCACCTCCACGTCCACCAATACCTCCCCCTCCACTTCCACTTCAACTTACACCACCTCCATCTCCACTTCCACCTCTAACACTACCTCCACCTCCACTTCCACTTCAACTCCCACCACCTCTATTTCCACGTCCACCTCCAACACTCCTTCCACCTCCACTTCCACTTCAAATTCCACCACCTCTACCTCCAATTCTACCACCACCACTACCTCCACCCTCCACCACTACCTCCACCCTCCACCTCCACCTCCACCACCACCACTACCTCCACCCTCTTTCCTGTTTCTCAAATAAAAAACCTTGAATTCGAAGCACGACTCGGCGGGGGCGAACACTAGCCGAGTGTTTGGGTAATTGGAGTATGAGGAGTAACACTCGAGGACGAGGGAAGGGTGAGGAGGTTAGAGTGAGTGCGAAGGGAGGTAATGAGGATGAAACTTGTGATCCCGTCTGAGTGTGACTTGCGTGCACCTGCATGTGTGTGTTAGTGTGTTGTATGAGTGTCTGTGTTGTGTGTGTGTGTGTGTGTGTGTGTGTGTGTGTGTGTGTGTGTGTGTGTGTGTGTGTGTGTGTGTGTGTGTGTGTGTGTGTGTGTGTGTGTGTGTGTGTGTGTGTGTGGGTGCGTGCGTGCGTGTGTGTGTGTGTGCGTTCTGTTTTGTGTGCAGCAAAACAGAACACACAAACTTTTACTCCTCTCTCTCTCACTCCTGTAATTGCATTCCCCGTACATTAAAGAGGTATCACCTGCACCACCACACAACACCCGAGACCCTTACAACACCAAACACGAGAGAGGGCGAAAGTTCACACCTACCATCGTGTAGCTTTGACCCTCCTGCCGTTCGAATCCCCAGCCGAACCACATCTCATTTTCCGTTGCCCAGACATCGGACCTGCCTAAACTCATTTAAAGTCTTCAAAATACACTTTTCGCTCAACTAATAAAAAATCTTGGGGATATATTAAGCTGACATAATCTCAGCTTAACACAGCCTTCCACCCATCGTTCAATAACCGCAGGAGAACCAAAAGCTTCACACATCGAACTACATCGCGAGAAACGACACTCGCTCGTGTGGAATGAACCGTCAAAGAGTCGTTTTTACCATTGGATCAGACGTTCTACGGTTATTCTACCCGGAACATGAGCAATTTGGCGATTGAGGAATTAGAGTAAGATTGCGTCATCTTGTGGGAGACGTCTTTTTGAAGTCTTTCCATGTGTCTGCGTTAAGAGGAGTTAAAGGGTGCGACTGCATCAATTATCATGTGCTTTCTTTGCGTAAACAATATAGAGAAAAACAACGTATTGAAATCGCAATCATGCAATATAAATAACAAATATAGAAAAAACAAACAAACACAAAACACCAGTCCTTTTACTGTAAGCTTCACAACAAAAGTAATGACAAAAGTCTCCTTCTTTCGATGACGGTGCAAAAATTTGCCGTTATTGCATCATCGGAAACTCAAGGCAGTACTTACAGCGCAATGCATCAGCTGACTGATATTGATGCTATAAATTCCTTAGTATCAATGTGTACAAGTTAATACCAATTATTATATGGACACTATAAATCAATTTGTAGTTTTTTTCTTTCCTAGATATCTTATTGTCTGGGATATAGTTGTGAATAGTAAATTGAGAAAGGTTCAGTCTTTGCCAAAAACCTTACTGAGAATGATGATGATGATGAAGATGACGATGATGATAACAATGATGATGCTCTTCATATTGATAAGGATAATGTTGATGATGATAATAACATCAGTAATACTAACAATAACAGTGATAACAATAACAATAATACCAGTGATGATGATAATGGTGAACTGATAATGATAATAAAAAGTATGAAGAATCATAATGACAGTGACTGCTACTACTTGTGATATGATGATGATAATAATAATGTAAATGATAATAATGATAACAATAATGAAAAATAATGATAGTAATGATAATAATAATAATAACAATAACGATAATAATGATAATAATAATAATAACAATAACGATAATAATTATAATAATTATGATAGGTATAACAATAACGATAATAATGTACATGATAATAACAATAATGCCCTACATAATAATAATAATAATAATAATAAAAAAAACAAAAGCAGTAACAATGGTAATAATAATAATACTAACAATGATAACAGTAACAGCAGCACCAACAACAATATTGATAACAATAACGATAATAAAAATAGCATCGATAATCATTATTACCAGTATTACCATCCTGACCTACTGAGATAACATTATACATCATAAATGTAGAATTCTATATTATGTAAAAAATATGCATAGAAATGTCACGTTATGTATGTAAATGTGTGTTGTATATTCATTTCTTTACACCATTTACATAGAAGATAATTATAGATGGTTATAGAAGTGAGTTATTCACTTAAATATAACGTGTCATATATTTGGAACTACCACTGCCCTATATACAGAGAAATCACGTAGTCCATAGAGACGTTATACCATATATGCTGAGATGTCATCATATCCCTAAGAGTTTGTGCTATACAACAGAAATGCCATGTCGTATGTGTAAAACCACTATAATAGTGAATATGTTACATCATATATATGTAAAACAACTATAGTAGTGAAATCTTTATGTCATATATGTAAAACTGCTATGTCAGAGGAAATGCCATGTCATGTGTGTAAAAGTAATATATCAGTGAAAATATTATGTCATATATGTAAATTGCTATGACAGAGAAAATGTCATGTCATGTGTAAAACTTCTATACCAGTAAAAATGTCATGTCATATATGTAAACCTACTATACCAGTGAAAATATCAAGTCATATATGTAAAACTACTATATCAGAAACTGCCATGCGGTCCCAACTATAACTGACATTTCCTTAATATAAACTGCCATTAGGTAATCAGAGGCTTTGCTTTCGAATTTGGCAGTTAAGAAAAGAAAAAAAATATTGATAATTCATAAAGTCATAATGTGTGATATAGAAATAATTACGGTACGAAATGCCACATTTGTAATAAGAATTTTGGAAATGGTGTCTAATGGTGATGGTGAAGATGATAATGGTGGTGATGGGAGAGTAATGATGGTGGTCATGGCTATGGTGATGAGATGGTTGGTTATGGTGATGCCAGTCGTGTTATGAAGATGGAGATGATAATGATGGTGATACTTATGGTGATGATAGTGATGACGATGTTCTTTTGCTCATGTATATCATCATCATTACTGGTACTACGATTGCTGATATTATTATTATAATTTTTATCAAGTATTTATTGTTTTTATTGTTAGTATCATCATTGTCAATACCATTTTTCATTATTATTACCGTTAGTATAATTCATCATTGACATTATCATTACCAATTTTATTATCATTATCATTTTTATCATTACTATTGTTATTCTAATAATTAATATTACTATTATCATTATTGTGTCACCATCATTATTGTCATCATCATAATCATCATTAACATTGTTATTATTGTTAACAACTACTACTATCATTAACATTATCATCATTATTGCTATTTTCATTTATATCAGCATTATCATGACCATTATCAGTTGTAGTAGTAGTAGTAGTAGCAATGGTACTATCTTTATTATTGTTATCTTTATTGTTGCCATTATCCTTATCATTATTACCATCATTATCATTATTATTATTATTATTGACGTTATTATCATTGCTTTCATTGGTATTGCCATTATCAATGTCATTCTTATTATCAGTAGTAGTGGTATTATCATCATTATCATGATTACTATTGTTATGATTATCATCATTAACATTATTTTCACTATTATCACCATTGTTATTACAAAGAGAGTGGAAATAATAGTAAAGATAATTACAAGGTCAAGTAATGATAACAATTTGGATAATTTTTCTGGTATCACTGACAGAGATGGTGATGATTCCGTATTAAAAGGACCTAGGATGTAACAATAGCAATAGTGGAATTAGCATTGTATCAGGTGATTGTAAAACTATGAAAGGACTGTACGAATGTTACTGCAATTATACGACTGTTGCACTAGTATCAGCCTTCCGTAACCACAGTTAAACGGTGAGAGAAAAAGAGGGAAATACATTTATACAATCAGGTGGAGTTAGTAGATAGATCCATTCGTATTAAAAAACAGCACACTCATCACTTACGGCAAATAAATCTCCCTTTTTGAAGCTCATCACAAGAGACTTTGGCTTTTCCCAATCCTCATCACTGTCTTCAAAGTCGGGGCACTTGCAAGCACCCAGGCTGGAGAAAGCACCGTCTTCCTGGGAGCTGCTTTCACTCTCCCTCGATTTGCTATGGTTCCTCCTACACCTCCTCTCTCCGTTTTCTGTCTGTTCGACTTTGCGCAACTCGTTTTCTTTCCTCGGATCAACACAAACACCGCTGTCAATGGACTTGGCGCGATCTTTGACTCTCACGCTGAACACCTCTGGCTCTTCAGTTCTCGAGGAGCCTTTCGCGGCCTCGGCATCCTCGTCGTCACTGCTGCAGAACCTCTCGCCGTCGCCGACTGTCAGGTCACTCGTCAGGTTCCCGACGGCCTCCGAGCATTGCTTCAAGTACGCGAGCACAATATCCTCCGAGAAGTCAGCCTTCGCCTCGTGAATTTCCATAGTAATTTCGGGAGGGACGAGAACGGGTTTAAAGAGTCATGTAATAAAAGCACTATGGTAAAGTTTCTCTTTTCTAACAAACTAACATTGAAGGCATAAGACACAGCGTTCACGGGCGAGCGAAATGCTCTTTATTGCTCTTTGTTGCAGGAGGACGCCCTGAGCCCGGCCACGAGTGACGCGTCGATGCGAGGCCGACACGCGGGGTCACGCCGTGGAGAAGCCACAAGCAAGACTAAGCGAATAACACACCTCGCAGACCGACGCCAAAATATCGACCCTCCCATCCTCCCTCCTCCCTCCCTCTGTCCCCTTGTCGGTCCTCTCCCCGCCCGCCCTCCCCTCGCCCCTCCCGTCCTCCCTCTCGCCCCTCCCGGCCACCACGACCCTGTCTGTCCTGGGGATTCGGCGACGATGCTTCACATACTCCACAGGCGCTGCATCGCGTGCACCGTCACTTCTTGGGCGCAGTCTCGAATCACTGCTATTTTAACCGCGTCTCTGACCGGAATCCTCAGCCTGGGCGGAGGAGAAGAGACATCAAAAGGGCGGTTCTGCTGTCTAAAGATGCGGTGTCGATTTAGAGGGGTTGGTCAGAGAGGGAACAATATCCCTCCCCCTCCCCTCCCCCCCCCTCAAATGTTACCGGCGGTGATTCATTGAGAACAACCTCTACCCCCCCCCCCCCCCGCCGCCCCCTATCCTACTCTTTCCCCTATCCCTGCGGGCACCCCCCCCCCCTTTCAACATCCCCTCCCCTCTTCCCGTAACTCTTTACGCACGCTCAACATTTAGCAACGTGCCTTTAAAAGTGTGCATTTTTGGTCCCTGCGCACTTCGCCGAGCTGCCTTGGGTGTGTGAGGGTACTAACTGGTAACTTTAATTTCCGGGAAATGTTTAGGCGCGTGCACGCTGGGCGCCGGTCGTCAGCCAGCGGGAAACTACAAGAATGAATAAATAAAAGAATTGACATTTACCAGGAACAGGAACAAGAAGAAAAGGAAAAAAAGAAAACGAGTAAATGAATCAATAAACACTGAGAGATCAATAACTCGTGAGCTGTTACACAGAGAAAATAATTTATGAATCAACCGGAGGGAATAAGAAAATGCTTTGGCCCCGCGGACGCACACGCCGGACAAGTGTGTTTATGTCGCTCTTGCACGGGACTGTTGCCAAGTTGACCGGGGCTCGGCAACGCCCAGGCGAACCGCGCGCTCTCAAACCGAACCGGAGCTCCTGTTCACATCGACTCTTTCTGCCGCGAATCGATGGCAAAACTGCGCCGGAAATTTCTGAGAAGGAGGTCGATACGGCGAAGATGAGCAGGGAGGGGAAATAAGGAAAAAAAAAATGTGTATCGCAATGATGATTCCCGAGTAAGACTTCCCCTCTTCTTCCCCCTCCGCTGGGAAATGCATGGAACAGCTGGCATACTGACACACACTCACACACACGCATACACGCACACTCACGTACACGCAGGCGTAACCCGAACGCGTGCGTGTGCACTTCCAAACCGTACAGTACACTCACGCACACACGCTTCCCTCGGTGCCTGAGACGGAGTGTGTGTGTGTCAGCCGCTGCAGCTCGACTCCCGTGCACGCGAAGCCAAGACAAAGACACCTCGTCGTGTGATGGGCGGCCGAGGTGAGGAGACGCAGGGCGCGTGGTAATGACAGAGGAAATGCTGATGGTCCTGGAATTATGGGAAAGCATTGACGAGAGATATTATTAATATTGTGATTGTGATAGCATTATTATGTTGCAACACTAATTGTTTGTGACACTGATAACATTATTATGTAACTTAATAATTATCATTTGTACATTTATGCGTTGGTAGAGATATTGTTAGGATTGTGGTTTGTTAGTGAGAGCATTATTATGTTGCAACACTAATTGTTTGTGATATTGATAGCATTATTATGTAACTTAATAATTATCATTTGTACATTTATGGGTTGGTAGAGATATTATTAGTATTGTGATAGTTAGTGATAGCATTATTATGTTGCAACACATTGTTTGTGACACTGATAGCATTATTATGTAACTTGATAATTATCATTTGTACATTTATGCGTTGGTAGAGATATTGTTAGTATTGTAATTGTTAGTGAGAGCATTATTATGTTGCAACACTAATTGTTTGTGATATTGTTAGCATTATTATGTAACTTAATAATTATCAGTTATTATACATTTCTGCGTTGGTAGACATACTGTTAGTACTGTGATTGTTTGTGATAGCACTGTTATGCTGCAACATTGTAATTGTTTGTGATATTGATAGTTAGTATTGTTTTCTTATGATAGCACTATTATGTTGCAACACTAACTGTTTGTGATACTGATAACATTATGTAACATAATTATCAGTTATTATTATCAGCTGTTATTAATGATATGGATGTTCCGTTTAGTCTCCTGGTTTTATGGGAAAGAGATGATGGGAATAATTTAGAACGATATTGAACCATCCAATTTATTGGAGTGATAAGATACTTGTATGAGAATTACTAGTCTGTAACTGCAAATTTCGTTATGTTATTTTCATATGTATTCAATAATAATGATGATGATGATTATGCCACTAATAATTATAATAATGATACTGCGACTGATGATAATAATAATAATAATAATAATAATAATAATAATAATAATAATAATGGTAATAAAAATGAAAGTAATAATTGTAATAACAATATTATTTATAAGAAAAATCATAATAATACAATAAGAACAATAATGATGAGGTATGATAATAATAATAATAAATATTAAGGATCATAATAATGATAATAATGATAGATGTAATAATAATATCAAGAATAAGAATAAGAATATGATAATAAGAATAATACAATAACGAAAATGATGATAATGAGGATGATGATAATAATAATGATAATAGTAATAATGATATTTATAATAACAATATTAATAAAATAACAATAATGATGATGATAGTGATGATAATGGTTATGATAAAGATGATAATAATCATTATAAATATTAATGATAATCACGTTTATAATAACAATCATATTAATCATAATAATGATAATAATGTGAATTAAGGTGAAAACAATTTTACCCAAACTTCAATCCTATAAAAATAGTCCCCATTATCCCACTTATACCAGTGGTTATTGCGCGTATGAAAACTAATAAAATAAGGCCCAATCACACTATCAATTTTCCCGTCATTTTTTTTTTTTTTTCGTTTCCGAATAAACTTTCCGTATGACTGACCCATGTAAACAAACATGGCGCTATCGGAGTGAGGTTCCGGGAATCACACGAACATTCTCATACATATTACGTTATTTCAAAGAAATATGATGATGCATATTGTATATACGAATGCTCTAAAATATTAGCTTATGTTTACATTCACTCACCCTATCTAATTTATTAATAGCACAAGATCAAGACGGAAATTAGTCAGATGGAAACGGTCGTAACCGTCTTCGTCTGGGAGGCGTTCCGTTTGCAAACGATACTTGAGGAAAGTCTCAAATTCAGACGGAAAGACATAGATTGACGGAAAAAGTACTAGTGTGATAGGTTCTTTAATAAGACGAGAAACGTGTAAACCGATGGTGTGAAGCTACGCAAAAATATGGATAAGCTCGTTTGCATATTTCTGGTATCTAACGCTTTTGGTACAGACACCTACCTATTCTTCACTAGTTTCACATCCTTATAGAGTAATAAACAAATGACTCGGTACAAGCTGAAACACACGTGATAAAGAAAGACTCCTCAGACGTCGAACATTACCAGTCTCTGAATATGGAAGGAGAAGCCAGTGCCAATCCAGAGGAAGAGCATTTTATTTGTTCGAGCGAAAAGCATTTTCGAACACATCCTCAGTTGCATTCGATTCCTCCGTACATATTTATTTTCTCAAGTTATATGATTTTAGATTTATTCTCTAAAGCAAAGCTCGAGTCATCAA
>NC_091566.1:7267998-7275498 GCF_042767895.1 Penaeus vannamei
CATTCAGAACAAAGAGAGTGCGTGACCAACATTCGGAAGTACCTGATACTGAGTCTGTCTGACAGTTTCTCTTGCAGTGAATACGTGGAGGATCCTCTATTGCTTGGGCGGAGATTGGGTTGTGGCAGCCCCCATTAGGGGGTCTCAGGAGACACAGCTCTCTGTATTAGGCAATATAGTGACTGATGCTGTGCATATTTTTCAAAATAGCGGCTCGTAGTGGATTGCGACAATTTTGGTATCAATGGATTCCTCTCTCTCCAGTTTCCATATATAGATATTGTTTTGCAGAACACCCCCCCCCCATTAGCAGCAAACTTAGGCCTGATAACAGAGGAAGGCATGAAAGGTACCAGGGAAATTGCGGGGTAAAGTATGAATGATAAACACAAAAGCAATCACAACGTTGTCTAATAGGGTTGTGCCACCTGCAACCCACTAGCCTCGACAATGGAACACAAAGAATCCTCCTCGTATTCTCAGCATGGTTGAGCCAACAACCGACATGCAGGATGCCAAGGCTGTTTGAGGATTCTTTGTTTTCTTGGACATGGGTTGGGGGCAGCAGCCCCTGCTTAAGACAATATAATGACTGCTTCTGTATATATTATTTATATTTTAAACAACAGTTTCCCTGGTATCTTTCATGCCCTCCCCTGTTATCGTGATCAAGAATGACGGGGTTTTGGGTTTCCATGCAGTAATTTCTATTTGAATATATTATATTTAAATACTAGAGAGTGGGGGGAATCCATTGATACCAAAATCATTGCAATCTGTTTTGTGGAACTATTGTGTAAAATCACCTTACTTTTTAAAAGATTTGTGATCACAATGAAGAATGGGAGATGCTTTTCATCATAAGATTGATAAAGATTTTCCTGAAGATATATGCAAAAAAGAACCCTGCTATGATCGAACATACCAGAATATTTATGATGAAGGTTTGTTTCCCTGATGCATTGTCAGTTGTCTTCAGACCATGGCAATGACTTTACTGTACAGGTGTGGTGATATTAACCCCTTTACTGCTAGGAGCCACTTTACTGCCACCCGAATTTGCTGCCAGGTGGCAATAAAGTGGCTTTGATATTAATTTTCATAAAATTAAAGACTTTTTCATATTTCTTGATTCATGTTTTATTGTGGAATATTCTATTAAATTATATATATCTGTGTATGTGTGTGGGGGGGGAGTATGAATATATCTCTTTCTCTTTCTCCCCCCCCCCCTTGTACTAATTTTTGTTTTATCATCTGATTTTAACATTACAAAGGTGAATTTCAGAATATGCTATTAGAATTTCAGTAGAATATAATGTAAAGTATAATGTGTATTGTGGACCATTTGCAACTTAATTTGCTTGTAAGAAAGCAAAGGTTTTAATAAACATTCCATATTTTTTCATATTTTCTATAGATGACATGTTTAGTCATATTTCATTAATTGGTAGGAAAATCTTAACTTAAAGCAAGATCAGTGTCTCTTCTGTATTTGGATCCTTTGATCATTTATAAATAATATGTAATACCTACTCTGCAATATTTATATATTTATGTGTTATAATTTTTATATACTTTTGTTTTATTTTTCTATTTTTATATATTTTCTTTTGGTTCTTTAATATCATCATCAAGAGGCTTCTTCAATAGTTGTGAATCTTAAGGCGTTATTAGATGTCTCGGGCATATTCAGAACGATATCCATATGTACTTTCTTGCTGTTGATGTATCAAATTATTGACAAGTCATGAAAATTTCCACTTTAGTTACATGTGGTAATGTTATCCGTTATGGATTTGAAATTTTTATAAAATATGCACAGATTTGAATTATGATATTTAATTACTGGTTAGTTAATTATTTGATTTAATTTCTATTAATATTGCTTTCTTTTGCAGGACTCAGATGTACACATCACGTACGATGACCAACAGAAAATAAACAAATTTGCACGGTGCAATGCTCGCCATGGAGACGTAAAGGAGGAACTTAAAATGAAAGAGGTACTGATCGGTTAGCTTATACAAATGTGTAGAGATGTAACCTGATGTAGAAAAAAATAGGACCATGTAAGGGAATTTTAAAGACAGTATTAAAAAAAATAATAATAATAAAAAAAAAATACATAGGTATTTCGACTACCAGCCTATTGGTATACATCACAAACTGCCTAATGCCATTGTTTTCACATGAGAATTTCCAATGATTTTCAGAATTCTTCCCTCTTCTCTAAGTCACTTTAGCAGGCATATATAGCTGTTACAAAAAATAATTGCTATTTAGTAATGACATGTTTAGTCAAAATTATAGACAAATATATGCAAGATTTTTTTATTATTCCTTCTGTGCACAATAGTTAGTGCACAATATCAGATGTAAGCATAGAATCATTCTAAACTAGTTACTTTGATGGTACTACGATATATGTCACCTATTTACTAACGTGAACAATAGCTAGTAAATTCACTGTATCAAGTGGTACTATTTTCTTTTCTTCAGAATGAATTACAGAATTTACAAGATGCTGAAGATGAAATTATGATCGCATTAGATGGTGATGAGAAGGTTCCTTATATGGTGGGTGAGGTGTTCATTATGAAATCCCAAGTAAGTGAACTGTTCTGGAGACATGTTACTGTGTTTGTTCTGTATATATGAGGGTATGTGTATCTAAAGGTGTTTTCAGACCAGTTACCCCAAAATTGGGCTGCCAAAAGCTGGGTGAAAATATTTAATGAACATTTTTGAGAAATTGGTTCTTTGGATGCACATGCCCCCAATATATGTGCTGAACTAATTTTTTAAAGGGGATATAAGTGATATAAAGAAAAGACAAGTGAATACTAGATTTGAAGATGATTAGTTTGCAAGATACTGTAGTTGAAAAAAGATATCCTTACTAAGTTTCAAGATCGATCTTTCATATGCATATATATTTTATTTCTTAAAATTTCTCATATTTTCTCTCTGGTCCAAGTTCACACAAAATAATATAATGTAATGTCATCTTTGCCAGGATGAAGCCCAGGAGGCCATAGCTGCACAGCGGGAGGTCCTCCAGGAGGAGATTGCAGGTCTCAACACCCGAGCAGGAGAGCTTCAGGAGACCATGACACAGCTCAAAGGCGACTTGTATGGAAAATTTGGCAATAATATCAATCTTGAACCGGAAGAAGAATAAACTCATTTATCGTTATTGTGGATATACTCAATTTGTATGACATAGTTTTCACCTTGTCCATCACACTGTTCCGTGAATATTATGTGTAGGAGAAAAGAAAGCCCATGATTGGATTATTGATATTCAGAAAAGATTCCATTTCACAATAGAGTGTCATCAATCATGATAATTTGTGATTTCGATAGTTTGTGTTTTAGTCCGATCATCTGTTTATTATAATTTTTACTTCGTCCCACATCTAACGTGCAGAAAATAAAACTCGTACACAGACAATATCTTGTGTTTTCCTTGTTCTTATTACTCAAGAAGATCTATGAATATCTACTTTTCTGGCAACACAGTTTTATGAGTTTTTTCTTGTGCCTTTCTTGGGGTGTTATTTTTGCCCAGTTTGAAAAAGTGAGAGTCTGTGCTGAAATATGGATTTATTTTGTATAAAGATTTAGATATTTGCCTGTGTGAAAATATTGGATTAATTTGATGAAGTTAGATAAACAGTAGTGATCTAGGATTACCTGATTATCAGATGATTTTGTCATATGAAATGTGACATTTTTTAACCCTATAATGACGGCCTGATTTATTTGTGATGTAATAATATGTAACAGTCTAGACTTTGTCTCTAGGCGTAAGCTGTATACAGCTGGCTCAATTGCTGCAAGGCATGATGCGGAAACATGTCATAGGTGTTCCGTCATGACAAGTCTAGCTGTATCTATCACTGAGGAGTTAAATGTATAACTAATGCTTAATTACTTTCTGGGTGTATGGTCATGCTTTAGAGTCATTTTTCTTTACAGGAGTAATTTCTTGAAATTTTTAATCATTTGTTTGCTTAGGTTGCAAGTATATTTCAAAAAAGTTACTCATTCAGTGTATATAAGAGAGGAAGCTTCCTAATGCAATTATTAGGAAATTTGTTTGCTGAGAGAAATGCTTTTTCTTACCAAAGCAATGTAATGAAAATCTAAGCATTCATTATGATTCATAATGAAATAACAGCATTTCTTTGTAAATTTGAGCATGCAGAGATTTTTCTCTCTACTTGAAAAAAAGTTAGAAATGTTTTACCTCATTTAATTTTTTTGTAATTGTGTTTATAATTTGGTTATCTCAGCAGTGTGTTAAATATAGAACACCTTTAAATCCTATAGAGAGGAAACTGGCATATAAGCAAAAGTGTTTTCATGGAACTTCTTTACAAAATCAGGAAGAATTGTCTCCCCATCAAAAAATAGGTGTCTCTTGGTAGACATCAGCATCATTCAGCCCTACCCTTTTCATGATAGATCAGAGAGTAAAATACATGAAGCCCAGCACCTTTATCATCCCAAAAGCCAGTCACTCCCAACAACAGACCAGCAGATCAATCTTCTGGGCTTACAACCTAATAAACATCCACTCCTATACAACCCCAACAGCAAGTCAACATCAAGAGTTGTGCCAAGTCATAGTGTACCTCTTGCATCAGAGTTTGGAAACATCTGTGGAGCTACAGCTGTTGGTAAACCTATAAGAAGTGTAGTGGGTAAGTCAGGAAAGTCGTGTTAAAAGGAGAAAAAAATCCAAGAGAAAGGGTCATCCATCATAGGTGATGAATTTACCTAGTTCAATATAGTGGAAGAAATAAGGAAGAAAATATGGAGGAAGGACTTAAGGAAGATGATGCTTAAAGTAGAGATTGAAGATGATAAAGAGTATGAAGGCTTACTTTCCAACATGAAGAGACAGAAAGAGAAATTACAGAAAAATGCAGTAGAAAGAAAAGGTTGCTTGAAGAATGTGAGAAAGAAGAGAATTCCCTTTTTGTATCCCCATACCTGTAATGTCCACAAACTTAATTGTAGTGCCCAAGAATAAGAGTGACGAGGAGGGTTCTTAAGCGGAAGAGAAAAAATATAAAAATAGAATCATAATCACTATTAAGATTTACAATTACCATTTAGATATTAGACAGAAGTCAAGCTAGCAAGAATTATTTTTGTTTATATGTTTGTTTTCTCTTTCCTATGAAAGGTCCCTGGACATGTCAGAAGGTTAGCAAAATCTAGAAAGGAAAGGCATGTTTTTTTAAATGTTAGTTCACAAGTATCCCAGAGTGTTAATTCAAATTAGCTATTTTTAGTATAGTGTGCTTTCCACTTCTCAGCATGTCATTCAACAAGTTGAAATTAGTTGAAACTTTATAGTCTATGAGGTAATGACTATAACTGTCATTACACCATGGCCTATGATGTGTATAGGGTCATGACTTGCAGCGGGCATGTCGGCTATACACAACTTAGCTCTAGCCATAGAGTCTAAAGTGTTGCATAATATTACATCACAAATAAATCAAGCCCGATCATCATAGAGTTATTATTATCTGTTCATCTGCTTCAGTAAATGTGGAAACAAGTTGACTTTTCTTGTATTGCTGGGGTTCCCAACTTGGAGGCCATTGGGTACTTTCTTGGGGGCATGGAGCAACATGGAAATTTTATTGTTGCGTTAAGCTACACCTACAGTATGTCTTACATATAAAAAAATTAGAATATTTCCATAAAGTGTTCTTGTCCTATAATTATTGACATCATTAAACTATTGAAAACTAGTAAATAATGAATCTGAAAACAGGACATTCACTGAACAGGGTCAAAGAGCTTATTATATATTAGTGCATAACAGTTTTATTAAACTTATTATGATGAGATTAATGGTTAATGGTTAAAAAATCAAAATAAATGTGCTAGTGATCAAAGGTCATACAGCACTATAGGAAAGTATATTAAAGGAGGGGTGAAAGGTGATAGTGATGTGTCAACTATCTAGAGTAATCTTGAAAGGTTAAAGATGGGTTAAGGAGTTGATGTGTGAATGGGCTGTGGTGGGTCTAGGTAAGGGAATTACATAAGGGTTTCATGTTTGTATCCAGGAGGGAGTGGAAATGATACAGGGAATGGGTTGGAGTTGAGAGGGGTGGGTTGTATTGGGAGGGAGTAGGCGGAAGGGTTGTAGGAGGAATATGAGTAGGAGGAGGATGGATATCGGTAGTAGACAGAGTTGAGGGGGATAGGTTGTGTTCGGAGGGAGTAGGAGGAAGAGAAATAGGGGGAATATGAGTAGGAGGAGGATGGATATCGGTAGTAGATGGAGTTGAGGGGGATAGGTTGTATTGGGAGGGAGTAGGAGAAGGGAAGTAGGGGGAATATGAGTAGAAGGAGGATGGATATCTGCAGTCACTTCGAGCGTGGAGGGAGCACGAGTTGTGGGAAAATGGTGTCTCAAGCATAGAGTTTTGAATATATTCCATGGTCTCTCCAGAGGAGTTGGTTGGAGAGTCTTGTGAGGCAAAGGTTTTCTTATAAGGAGGGTAAGAGGAGACTGGGGAATACCATTCCCATGGAAGTAGATAGTAAAGGGGTTAGAGAAGGGACGGAAACGAAAGAGCTGGAGGGAGAAAAGACCATGCAAAATTAGTTGAGTCGAGGGCTGAGGCCCTAGGCATGGGAGATCCCTGCATTGGGTCTCTGTCTGTCTCCTAAGCCCCCCCACAACAACAATGGGCAAGGGATTGGGGGAGTTATGGTGAGGTCTGCTCCATACGAGAAGTGGCAGGAATTTTAAAAGATTACTTAACTATGACATTCTCGTATAATTTTGCATATTTTACTTTCTGCTATATAAACTACATCAGGTATACTTTATTCCATGGTGAAGCTAACAGTCTGGCATGGTCATGTGTTTCCTTGTCTTTTTCCTACCAGCCTTATTAAAATGGACAGATATAGTGCAAGTGGGTTGTATGCATGTGTAGTGCATGGTGAGTAAATTACATACAGTATAGGTAGTAAATTTATACTGAGGGTTTACAAGGCTTTGATTATCCAAAAGAAGGAATGTAATTTGATCTATAGTTTCCCCATTTTAAAATTTATTATATCCACATCTTTCAGACTATACACATCATCCATATTCAATTTTATAGTTTAAAAATTGTCAGCGTACTACCTGCACAAAAGAAAGGCCTTAGAGACACTTTGACATATAAAAAGGTTTTAGAAACAAAAGGGGAAATTCATATCAGCATCTTTAATTTTCTTAAAAGATTATTACACAAGCTAAAATCTTACCACAAAAAAATGTACAAATTCTATAACAAATATTGTCAACACAAGCTCTTGAGGGCTAATAATAATGATGATGATGCTAATAATAATAATAATAATAATAATAATAATAATAATAAGTAACAATGACAATATAACAGAAAAAAGTCGTTTTACTCACAAAAAAATAAATAAATGAAAAATAAATAAATAAGAAAAAAAAATAAA
>NC_091566.1:7280498-7290498 GCF_042767895.1 Penaeus vannamei
CATATATCTTTTTTCATTACCTATCAAGCAGTCATTCTTAATAAAAGCAAGGTTAAAATTCTCTCTAATTAATTATACTGTTATTTGTTAGGTGAAATATCCTTTCTATTGAAAAGGTTGTTTCTACCTATTTAATTTCATGATTTCTTTAACTAAATCTATTATTTCAAATTGAAAAATCAGCAATTAAGTGAAAAATCAGAAGCACAGGATATATAATTTGCACTTATGCTGCAACATTCATAAATTTTGAGGAAATGAGGATAAAAAAGCCTATGCATTAGAGCTGCATCTCCTCACTGACCACAGCCATTGTTTAGTGCAAACCTTAGAGTATGCTCGATTGTTCATGGCAAGGGTACTCGTCACCTGGCATTTTGCCCTGGTTTCCAATGGCTTGATTAGATACCATGCAGGATGAGTGGTTCAAGAAAAAGGTTTTTTACTTTTGATAACACAGACCAGAATCTGAGAACATGTTTCTTGTGAATAAATCTGAATGTTCATATAACTGAGAGAAAAAACAAACAAACATACTCTATTAAAAATACAATACAATAATGAATACCCAAGACATATGACATGAAACTCATTTCTTCATACCTTATTATTTGCTGAAGATGTCTACATTTCATCTTGTAATTGATCCTTATCCTCTTCAATAAACGTTTTTTCTTTCCCAGCTTGGAAGCTTTCAACATGTAATTCTATCTGGGACTATATCCTATCCAACCAATTATTTCTTTTTAAAATCATTTGTACAGTGTAAATATTATCTTAATGTGAGATCTTCTGATGCTGAACATGGAAATCTATTTCAGTGGCAAAAAGCATGGAATGAAGAGACTCATGACCTTGTTCTACAAGAAAATGAAACACATTCAAAACTACTCCTATGTAAAGCAAAATCACTAGTGTTACATCATAACTTTTCATTATCTATAATACAGCATTTATTTGACACTCAAGTAAAAAAGTAAATGTATCTCATCTGAGTTCTAAATGCAATCTGGCACTAGAGGTCATACTACATTAGTACAAAAACTCACCGAACATTTAGTGAGTGATACGTTCTAACTTTTTTTTAAAACCATGAATGAACAGCATATAACTTAATCTTATACATATGTTCCAGATTCTCCTATAACAATATAATGGACAAAAACACATGCATTTTCTCCTTCTCCTCCGCTTATTTTCTCTATCTCCTTTTCTCTTTCTCTCTCTCTCTTTCACACACACACACACATGTGCAAACACACACACACTCTCTCTTTAGACCTAGTTTATATGTGAAATGCTTAAATACAAATTATAATCCTTAAACAGATAAATAGAACAGGTGGATGGAATGACAGATGGATGGAAACATAAACACACTTCTGGGCACAGATTACCCAAAATGACTTGAACTGCATGAAAGCATTTTACACATAAACTTGATCTGTTATTGTTTAAGTGGTAACAGTTCATAAAAAAATTGGTTTACAGCTTAAGCCATGCGGCCATGTACGTTCTGACATGGTTCTATAAAATCACACACACACGAATGAGAAAGAGGGAAAAAATATAAACATATTCATGCATCCCTCTATAAACCATGTTATTTCTTAGTTTGAGTTAATTTTCCCAAAAAAGAAACAAAAAAAACACTCCCGATCTAACATATTCCTCCCTTTAACTTCTGCTCATATTAAATACAGATATCTGTTGAATTCCCACAGGCCAAAGACTGGCTACGAGAAGCTTAAAAAAATATGCATGGAAAAAGAAGGAAACACTGACAGTGCTTTCATACAAATCTCAAATTGCGTGACAACTTTCTAAAAGTTTTTAATGTTTTCCCTCTCTCATATTTTAAGATCACATCTTTATATTTCTGGTTATGGCTTCCCCTTTGCTGAGTGGATGTTTCTCGTTTCATGATGCTGAGAACCTTTTTCTTGAAAAGAGAAAAATGAGGGAAAAAAGCAACTAGAAAGATGAAGATAGATGTGAGAGAAAGGATGCAGTTTTTAGCATATTGTTCAATCAATTACTAAACATTCTGCCCATTCAAGTACAGTTCCTACTTACACTATAAATACTCTGGACAGATAGTCATTAGATATCCAAATTCCCTATCCCTTGTGGGGAATCAAGGTCATAGGCAATCACAGACGGGATCATCATCGCCCTAAAAAGAGGGGGGGGAGGGGGAATTACATAATGAAAATACCTATCATACATGATAGTAAGAGAGTAGAACAGTGGGTTCATGGCTATACCATTATATATTCACCCTTAAATTCAAGCTGCAAGGTGTTTAATGATGTATTCCCAGTCACAAATCCCTATGCTATAGCTGTGAAAATTGTATGCTTTTCATTTCCTAAGTAGTAACTATGAAAAAAGAGATTTTCAACATTATTAAACTCACATGACCTCAAAAGCAAGCAAAACCAACAAAAAAACATAAGCACATTTATCAATATCTTTTCATCTTTCTTGATGATCTATGCTCTGCAGATCTTCAACACTGTGACATGATTAATACACTCCATTCAGTCTAAAGGCACACACTCCATTAGGAAAAAGCTCTTTTGGCAATGAATTTTACGAAAGGCACACTCGGCTGTTTACTGATACAGGATGCAATCATCTTGTATCAGTTTCTGCAATAACTCTACCGAATAAGTACAGGAGTTACCTCTAAATATAATTTACTTTAGGATATGTTTAGTTAAATATGGCGGAAGCTCCATTTTCTATTTCAAAAAAGAATATCAATAACAATGATAGTTTCACATATTCTCACTTTTGTCTTGACCTTCTTATTACCAAAGCTGCTGATCAATGCAACATCCAAAGCCTTGTCTGAAGCACTAGTTTATCTGTCACTACACCCAAGACACTACTCACCGCCACAGAATACTACTGAGGGTGTACATCTGTATACTGCTCAATTGTGTTTCCTCTTCCTGTGCTGAAGAATAGTTACTTGATTAGTAAAAAGTCCATCACACTGGAATTTCCTTTTTCTAAATTATCTTTCCAAATGACTTTTGGGCACCTAAGTCTGCTTAAATATCTTCACACTACCACTATTATAATTTAAAGGCACACATGCTTTACAATCACATGGGATACAAAATATAAAAGACAATTTTTACAAATACCTGCAATCTTTCCACTTACACTTGAGACCCTTTTCAGATCACCCTCACAAGGAGTGAGTTTGGACTACACTAACCTATGAAGCCACACTGCTCAGTTGTCACAGCATCTATAGCTGAGTCAACTTTACTATCGTCTTCATTATGTTGATCATCATTCCACTGTTCTTTGTATTCCAGCTGTTTCTTTGCATAACACTCCATTATACGCATTAACCGGGGCTCTACATCACCAAGCAGCGGTCTTTTGGCAGGGTCCCCAGCCCAGCATTCTTGCATTAGTTCCCAGCATTCATTGTCAAACTGCGCTAGTCTTTCTGGCCGAGCACCTGAAACAAAACAAGATATAGTTTCTCTGTAAGCATCTATAGTAGCTGAAAGCTATTTTAATTGTATTTAGTGCATGAATCCTTTTAGACACACTAATTTCTGTGTGCAACAATAATAACCAACTATCATCTGCTTATCATAAACCATACAAAGATCTACTCTATCATGAATCCAAGGAAATACTCTAAGAATCCAATTACCTTTCTTAACACAAGTCCAAAGCTGGTCCTTTGACTGGCACTGCTCAAAGATGAGTGGTAACCTTACATGGCCAGCACAGATGTACCAGTAGAGTATGCCAAAGGCATATACATCAACACTATTGTCATAGTGGCCAGTGAAAAGCTCTGGAGCCATGTGGATGGGAGTACCAACAATACTGCCTGACATCATTGCCTCTGGCTTGCAGAAACCAAGATCAGTCAGCTTGGCTCGATTGCTTCTGTCCAACTGCAAGCAAAAAGTTTGTGGGGAAAAAAATTACATAGAATAATGAGATACTGCCCTTTGATCTACTTACTGTCAACAACAGAGATGGAAATACTTACCAGTACATTCTTTAGTTTTATGTCTCTGTGCACAAGACCTTGGGAATGTAGGAACCTAATACCCTGAGTGACATCAAGAGAAATCTGTAAAGAAAGAAATTTATTCAGTTTCCTCTCTTCATGCCCTTTCTCTTTTTTATAAGGGAGACAACTACTACAAAGAAGGAAAGAACAAATTACAAATATATATAAACAATTAGAATCAAGAGGATTTTATACATATATAGTACTTATATGAAAAAGCTCAACACCAGCATCTCTGACCTGTAGTCTGACTAGCCAATCAAGACCATGCTTGATTGCAGAGTACAAGTCCCGAGTGAGCCTGTCCATTATCAATAGGACAGCTGGAGTTTCCCCCTGGCCATAAGTGTGATCAATCACACTTCCTCGCAGGGCCACAATCCTCTCATGCTCTGGAACACTTCTGCAAAACCATGTGAAAATTTAGGGAATGGGCAAATATTTCTACCATGTTTTTTTTTTTTTTTTTTTTTTTTTTTTTTTTTTTTTAATCTTTCATCCTCTATCTATTACTGGCTCTTTCTGTTCTTACTCTGTTTTCTTGTGCCATTGTATATTATTCCATTTCTCTTTACTATTTTCCATCTTTAATTGAGGTGACATACACATTTCATTACTTAAAAGAACTGTAGCAGGGATGAACCACAGCTTGAGAAAAACATGCAAAGCATAATAAAAGACATGATAACTGGTAACAATAAAAGGAGATAATCATAGGAACCTGATTTGTACAGTGAACTCTAAGCATGAAAAAAAGAAAAAGAAAAAAACATAAAGAACTATGAAAAGAAGGCCATATGAACTAACCTGGTGTAGTGGAATTCCATCGCTAGGTCATTCCAGTGCTTTTCATCCAACGGCACAAGAGATTTCACTGCACAGGGCCTGAAGCCTCCCCATGATTCACAGCCGTACACTACCCCATACTGACCTCTACCCAGCTCACGGTCCAGTCTTGGCATTCCTGTAAAATGAAAAGGATTTTCTTGATACAAACTGTGTGGCATTACTGCATTAAAAAAGTTATTAGGAACACAAACTATATGTCTGTGTTTGATGGACTACATTTTACAGCTGCTCAAAGGAGTAGTTTCAGGTTGCTAAATATGGCAAACATTGATCTGTGGTGTTCTTCCCCAAAGAGACCGCGTTTCAGTCTTAAACACTGACCAAAGAGTATCATATCCCTGAGAGATGTGGATTCAAGTGAGAGACGAGCGAGCTTGGGAGCATCAATTTTCTTTATACGTGTCTGCTGTTCTTCTGTTTTCTCTAGGCGGCTGGTGAGCTGAGTCTCCAACTGTTTGAGGCTCCCAAGGAAGGAATCGTGGCTACTTTTTAACCTCTCACGAAACTGCAACAAGAGGTTGTGAAGGGGCAATGGTTAAGATTTTCAGAAGTTGTGATTTTGAAGATATATTTGGAGAAATCAGAATTATGGAGAGTATCGGTAATTCTGATTGATATCTTTAGATGGATACTGCACATCTACAACTGACAGTACATACATATACTGTTCATTCATCAATTCACAATTCACAGGTAGATTATCTAAATTCACTTATGAGGCACAATTTCCCTACTGATAATGAAAAAGAAAAAGAAATAAAAGTCTATTTCCACACAACTAATAAAAAATACCCCTCACCTGTGCACATATACTCTTTGTCAGCTTTGTTTCCGAAAGACTGGCAATCATATCAGCTGCGACCTTTCTCTTCCATTCTGCATCTATAATAGGTGGGGTTCTCCCAGGCATGGCGGCCACCAACTGCTTCATTTTCTCCCACAAAGAACGCAAAACGGAGGAAGAGGTGGTCACAGTCACCTCCACTTGGTAGGCTGCATTAACCATCTATGGAGAAATTATGAGGATGATGTATGTTTTTTCAACTATCATAAAAAGGAGGGAGGGTAAAGTAAGGCATAAAAAAAAGGAAACAAACAAACAAAAAGCTATAGCTTTCTATCTTCATTCTCCATTAAATAGAGAAACAGTAGTCCAAAATGAGCTTAATGAATAATGGAATTAAGGAAGGACTGATAAAAAGTCACTACAAAATCTGGCCTAAAAGAGGAAAGAGAACCTCTTTGAGGAATTCACATATATCACCAGCATCACTATCACATAGTGCATTCATTTGCGTAAACTCAACCACAAACGATTGGTTTGTTAGAATTGCATGAGGCCTGACCCAATAAATATATATTATAAACACATGCATATACATATAAATATATGCATATCAGTCTAGACATGCATATTTACCTGACAGATAGACAGATAAATGTGTATATATACATACATACATATATATATATATATATATATATATATATATATATATATATATATATATATATATATATATATATATATATATATATATCAGATAGACAGACATGCATCTATTTATACGTATATCCATGACCGTATATAAGAATATTTACAGGGAAGAGCCTCGCTCAATTTAAAAAAGCCAGGCCGCATGCATGTCTCCCCTTTCCAAATCCACTGCAGTACCTGCTTGAGCGCGTCGCCAATATGCGGATCTTCCCCGCAGGCCCGGCAGTCCTTCTCCAGGCTCTCCAGACACCGCTGCAGGGTGCCCAGGTAGGATTCGCGCATCACATCCACGCGATCCACCAGCTGCCTCCCGACCTCGGCATTCAGGGACCCGATCACCAGCTCCTGGATTTCGCCCGTGCATATCCGCACCTCCCTCGCGCACACCACTTCGCTCGTCGGCAAGTTCTCCACCTCTGATGGCAGACGGGAGGGAGATGTGCAAACAATGATCATGCACACCAATATAATAATTCTAATTCTCCTACTACTACTAATGATGATGATGATGATAACGATGATGGTGATGGCAACAACAACAATAATAATCATAAAACAATAAAAACAATCATCATCATCTTTACAATACTCATACAACAGAAAATTAGTGCATGCATCTTTAATGATTCACTGTACGTGATTGACAAAGAGTGATCAAAACGATTTAGGCTGTTATATCATTTGCTTACTCTTCCTAAGCAGTGTATGTAAAAAAAATGAAATCGTGAAATACATATATAAACAATAACATTTATACAAAGGTGACACACAATCCTCCAAAAAACAACTCGGGGAACATTCTCGGGAGCGACGGATTCGAACACCCGACCCCGCAAACGAACACACGACTCCCCGCGCTCTCACCTTGAAACTCGTACTCGGCCGCCTTTTCCAGCAGATCCTCGGACATGTTGGCAATGGTGTCGATGATGACGCTGCGGATCTCGTCCTGCTTGCTCGACGCGATGGCCATGAGGTTCTCGTAGAGCTCGGCCTCCTTCTCGCGCGCGTAACTGATCCTCCTGGGCGTGATCTGGATTTCGCGCGCCATGTCGAACGCGTAAAGGATGAACTTCCTCATGCAGCGGTTGTGGCCCTGGGGGTGCGGGACGGCGCTTGCGTTAAATGAGGCCGGTGGGAGCGAAAACAACGTCATAGAAGAAATCGTAAAAGATAAGAAGAGATAAAAATGGAAATAAAAAAAAAAAATTGTTACAGCACCCTGCCTTCTCATCTTTCTCCCGTAGCTGCAAGATAAATCATACACAAATACACCTATTATTATCAATACTAAATAGAAATCGGAATTAACAACGATCATAACACCTATGACTACAAAGTAATTATTGTTGTCAGAGGATCAGAGAACCCGAAGCGCTAGGTCGAGCCACTCACCTGGTTCAAAAGCGTCGAGGTGTGAATGAGATGTGACTGCAAAATCATCCTTATGTACGGAACAACGTTGGGGAACGAGTCGAAGCTGTCGATAAGTTCGCTGTCCACTCGGTAACTATGTTCCACCAGGCGGCACCGGAACTTCTTCGGCGCCGGTGTCATTGTGAGGTAACCTTCACGAGAGAGACAGAAAAAAAAAACGTATTGTGACTCATGTGTCGTTGTGAGGTCACGTGTGAGGGAAGCAAGAGGCATATGTATGCAACTTGAAAAGGGTATATATACAACTATGATATGATGTATCTTGGTGAGGTAAACTAAGAGGGAAAGAAAGGGTATGCTTATGTGTGTGTATGTAACCTGAGAAGAAGAGGAGGGAAAAAACACATAAAAGTGCATCTTTATCATTTACACCAAAAAGAAGAAAAAATGCAAGTAGACAAAAATAACGGCGTCTTTGAGTGCTATCCTGGCAGGAGAAACAACCACATGTTTTTAGACAATATAGCTCTTCTTAATAAAAGAAATTTCTACGGCAATTCGCACCAACAGGTCGTCTCGTGCAGTACTCTCCGTACGTAGAAATTTAACTCGGATTTCAATTCCTACGACAACACGACACAGGTAATGGAGGGGCGATATATACCAAGGAAAGTGCATAGAAAATCGAAAAAAATGCTAATGCCAATCACATATCTAAGGAAGATTTTCCGATGAACAAAACACTCGGTATGTTCTACAGACGGAGTGCGGCGATCTCGTTCAAATGTAAATAAGACATTTATTGGTCGTGTGGGCAGGGGTTCCTCCACGCTGAGCAGCCCAGGGTCTATCCTAACGTACTCTTTAAACCTATCTGGCGCGGTGGGGGGGGGGGGTTGCAGCAGGACAGGGAGACTACCCCTTCTTTTGAATACCATGTTCTGCTATTTGTTCGCCAGCACTTCATTTGCTACCGATGCTACCACCAGTAATATTCCGGGCACACTTTCAGCCCTCGCCCTACATCTGAAGGACAACACCATCGCTCCAGGAGGTCAGCAGAAGATGGATGGTAAATACCGGAGGCCAAAGTGTTAATTAGCATAAAATATCCATAAGTGGATGCTGGTGTCGGAGTGTCAAGCCTCGAGGGTCTATTGGAGATTTATTTAGGTTTAATTATCCTTGAAGAAAAACAAACAACAAAAACGACGAAAATGAAAACACTTCAAAATCTTACTGGGACATGCAGCAACTAATAGAAAGAAAGGAAAAGAAAAGAAAAACGGATTTGTGTCCTCTAAAGACCACCTTAGAAGAGAAAATAAGTGAGACGAAAGGAACAAAAATCACGAAAGGACAAGATGGGAAGCCAGATTTACATAACTCTGTAATCACGGAAGAAGAAAATAATAATGATAATGGTCGTAGGAAAGTAATTATGGTAATGATAATAACCTCAGTGATAATGAAAAAAATAATGACATTATTGCTATTACTCCTACTACTACTTCTGCTACTACTACTACTACTACTACTACTGCTTCTGCTACCAATACTACTACTTCTGCTACTACTACTACTACTACTGCTTCTGCTACCAATACTACTACTTCTGCTACTACTACTACTACTTCTGCTACTACTACTACTACCACTACTTCTGCTACCAATACTACTACTTCTGCTACTACTACTACTACTTCTGCTACTACTACTACTACTTCTGCTACTACTATTACCACTTCTGCTACCAATACTACTACTTCTGCTACTACTACTACCACTACTTCTGCTACCAATACTACTACTTCTGCTACTACTACTACTACTTCTGCTACTACTATTACCACTTCTGCTACCAATACTACTACTTCTGCTACTACTACTACCACTACTTCTGCTAACAATGCTACTACTCCTGCTACTACTACTACTACCACTACTTCTGCTAACAATACTACTACTTCTGCTACTGCTACTACTACCACTACTTCTGCTACCAATACTACTACTTCTGCTACTACTACTACCACTACTTCTGCTACCAATACTACTACTTCTGCCACTACTACTACCACTACTTCTGCTACCAATACTACTACTTCTGCTACTACTACTACCACTACTTCTGCTACCAATACTACTACTTCTGCTACCAATACTACTACTTCTGCTACTACTACTACTGCCACTACTTCTGCTACCAATACTACTAC
>NC_091566.1:7295498-7300498 GCF_042767895.1 Penaeus vannamei
TAAACCCATGCTTTTTCCGCTTCTCCGGAGGCGTTGGGTACGTGTGCGCATCTCATTTTTCACCTGTTCTCTCTTCCTTGGTTATTTCTATTCCCTCGTAATTTGTTCGTTCTTTTTTTTCTATTCTTTCTTATCCATCTATCCCCCCTTTCACCCCAACCACCCATCTACCCCCCCCCCACCGCTTTGCCCCTATCCCCTTAACCTCCATATCCAGGATAGACCACAGCCCTGCATAAAAAAAAAAATAATAATAAAAAAAATAGTTCTCCACACCCACAATTCTACGCATCCACTGCCGTAAAATACTTGCGTAAAATTTCTGCTCCACGCCCATCTTCGGTGTACCGCGCATGGTTCCCAGTATGGCACCATGCAAGAGAGTTCACTTTACACACCGAACCTCTGCGTCAACAGCTGTAGTAAAGGTATGAATGAGAATGAATATCTTCACAATACAAGTACATCCCTTGCATCGTGAAGATATTCATTCTCATTCACACCTTTCCTACATTTGTCAACATGAATTCGGCTCATAGTTGCAGCTAGTTAGAGAGAGAGAGAGAGAGAGAGAGAGAGAGAGAGAGAGAGAGAGAGAGAGAGAGAGAGAGAGAGAGAGAGAGAGAGAGAGAGAGAGAGAGAGAGAGAGAGAGCAGAGAGAGGAGGAGAGAGAGGAGGAGAGAGAGTGAGGAGAGAGGGAGAGAGGGAGAGAGAGGGAGAGAGAGAGAGAGAGAGAGAGAGAGAGAGAGAGAGAGAGAGAGAGAGAGAGAGAGAGAGAGAGAGAGAGAGAGAGAGAGAGAGAGAGAGAGAGAGAGAGAGAGAGAGAAAGAGAGTGAGAGAAATACTCCAAAAGACGGTGTAAATTGGTTCGTTCAACCTGTGCTCTTCGCAATACCGATGCCCTGAACATTACCAATAAGTATTATAATAATAATAATAATAAGTGTTCCTCGGATCTTCTAATACCATTTCTTTGACGGTTCATGGTGAGTGCAGGATCGCGCGCAATCATGTCTTGGGTCACATGAGAGCCTCGGCAAGTAGTTTCTTGGGAGAAATAAAACGGCACACGTATCAGATACCTGTTGCTCTCATAATAAGTCAGATGTTCTCGCTATACGACAGAAGTTCTCACAGTACGTCAGATGTTACTCTCATAATACGATAGATGTTCTCAGAGTACGACAGGTGCTGCTTTCAAAATACAATAAATGATCTTATAGTACGACAGATGTTACTCTCCTAATACGACAGATATTGCTCTCATAATACGATACATGTTCTCATAAAACGACAGATGTTGCTTTCAAAATACAATAAAAGTTGCTTTAAAAATACAATGCATGTTGCTCTGAATATACGCTAGCTGCCCTCATAACCCTGGCAAGTCATACCACCCGAGACAGCGCCCGCAACCCCCGGTACTTCGCGCCGCCCCCCTTCCCTCGGCGCCCTCAACACGCGCCCATACTGCCGAGTGATTAAACCCAGGGCTGCCTACACCCCCCCTAGCTCCACCCCCTTCCCCGCCCCAACCCCTTGGCCCTGCAAGGATGGCACTCTTGATCCACCTTGGCCCTCGCTCTGGCACGCACTCTCACCACGTCTCCTTGTCTCCCTCCCCTCGCCCCCGCCCCCTTCCCCTCGCCCCCTTCCTGCTTATTCTTCACTCCTTGTCTCTCGTCGCTGCCTCTTGCCCCTCACTCTCCTCTCCCCTCACTCTCCTCTCCTCGCCGACGCCGCTTCGCCACACCCCAGCCATTGGGGGAAAAAAATGTTTAAAAAATTACCTAAAACAATTAAAATCATCGGAATATAACTGATGGTCGTCATGGAAACCCAAGCGAGGATAATATGAAAATAAAAAAGAAAAAAAAATCAAGAAAAAACCAAGAAAAATAATAATAATGGACATAAATATACACACCTTCCGATATCAATTTCCTTCAAAAAAAAAAAAAAATCCGCAAAACAAGGAGACAAAAAACCACCCACATGACCAATCAACAAAAAATCACAGCCAAATGTAAGAGTATTATCAGTCACAACAACAATACCAACCATCCCCCCCCCCCCATCCCTCTCCGGCGCGTTCCTTCGCCAGCATCCACCCCCCCCCCGCCCCTGCCCGCGTGTTCCTTCGCCAGCATCCACCCCCCCCGCCCCCTGCCCGCCCTTCCGCCCGCGTGTTCCTTCACCAGCATCCACCACTCCCCCCGCCCCCGCCCGCGGTGTTCCTTCGCCAGCATCCACCCCCCGCCCGCCCCCCCCCGCGTGTTCCTTCGTGCCAGCATCCACCACTCCCCGCGCCCGCCCCCGCCCCCGCCCCCCGCCCGCGTGTTCCTCTTTCGCCAGCATCCACCCCCCGCCCGCCCCTGCCCGCGTGTTCCTTCGCCAGCATCCACCACTCCCCCGCCCGCCCCGCCCCCCGCCCCCCGCCCGCGGTGTTCCTTCGCCAGCATCCACCACTCCCCGCCCCCCGACCCCGCCCTCGCCCCCGCCCGCGTGTTCCTTCGCCAGCATCCCCCCCCGCCCCTGCCCCCGCTGCCTCCGCCCGCCCCCGCCCGCGTGTTCCTTCGCCAGCATCCACCACTCCACCGCCCCCTGCCCCCGCTCCGCCCCCGCCCGCCCCCGCGCCCGCGTGTTCCTTCGCCAGCATCCACCCCCGCTCCGCCCCCGCCCGCGTGTTCCTTCGCCAGCATCCACCCCCGCCCCCGCCCGCCCCCGCCCGCGTGTTCCTTCACCAGCATCCACCACTCCCCCGCCCCCGCCCGCGGCAAGTTCCTCTTCGCCAGCATCCACCCCCGCTCCGCCCCGCCCGCGTGTTCCTTCAAGCCAGCATCCACCACTCTCCCCGCCCGCCCCCGCCCCCGCCCCCGCCCCCGGCCATGTTCCTTCGCCAGCATCCACCTCCCCTGCCTGCCCCCGCCCTGCGTGTTCCTTCGCCAGCATCCACCACTCCCCCGCCCGCCCCCGCCCTCGCCCCCGCCCGCGTGTTCCTTCGCCAGCATCCACCACTCCCCAAGTCCTGACCCCGACCCCGCCCGCCCCTGCCCGCGTGTTCCTTCGCCAGCATCCCCCCCTGCCCCTGCCCCCGCCTCCGCCCGCCCCCGCCCGCGTGTTCCTTCGCCAGCATCCACCACTCCACCACTGCCCTGCCTGCTCCCCTGCCCCGGCTCCCTTCGCCCGCCCTTCGCCCTGCGTGTTCCTTCGTCAGCATCCACCACTCCACCGCCCCCTGCCCGCCCCCGCCCGCGTGTTCCTTCACCAGCATCCACCACTCCCGCCCCCCTGCCCGCGTGTTCCTTCGCCAGCATCCACCCCCCGCCCCCGCCCCCGCCCGCGTGTTCCTTCGCCAGCATCCACCACTTCCCCCGCCCACGCCTGCCCCCGCCCGCCCCCGCCCGCGTGTTCCTTCGCCAGCATCCACCCCCGCCCGCCCCCGCCCGCGTGTTCCTTCGCCAGCATCCACCACTCCCCCGCCCCCGACCCCCGCCCGCCTCCCTGCCCGCGTGTTCCTTCGCCAGCATCCCCCCCCCCCCGCCCCCGCCCCCTGCCTCCGCCTGCCCCCGCCTCGCGTGTTCCTTCGCCAGCATCCACCTCACTCCACCGCCACCGCCTCCCGCCCGCGCCCCCGCCCGCCCCCGCCCGCGTGTTCCTTCGTCAGCATCCACCACTCCACCGCCCCCGCCCGCCCCCGCCCGCGTGTTCCTTCGCCAGAACCTGAGCTCGCGGGACTGTCTCGAATATCGGTCCCGAACACAATCGCACGAGCGGTCGGTCTCCGTTGTCGCTCGTGCGTTTATTGCTCCTGCTCTTTCGCGTTTATTTATTTATTTATCTATTTATTTATTTGTTTTCTATCAGATTTTGATTCCCTTTCCTCCCTCTTGCTTGAAAGGATTATGAGAAATGAGGAATAAGAAGATTTAAGAAGATGCTACTGAAGAAGAAGCACAAGAAGAAAGAGGAGGACGAGAAGGGGAAGAACTACAACAAAATGAAGACACAGAGAGGACGAAGAGGAAGAAAAGAAAAGAAAAGAAAAGAAAAGAAAAGAAAAGAAAAGAAAAGAAAAGAAAAGAAAAGAAAAGAAAAGAAAAGAAAAGAAAAGAAAAGAAAAGAAAAGAAAAGAAAAGAAAAGAAAAGAAAAGAAAAGAAGAAGAAGAAGAAAAAAAAAAAAACAGCCTCATTTTGTGCACAGTTAACGATATTCTCTTTAGCATCCATGACGTGCGGATTTCCCCTCGTTTCACGTTGGACCAATCACTATTCTAATGATTTATTCCGCTCGTTCTCCACTAAGAAGCGCCACTGTTATACCCTTCGGCTATCACTGAAAACGAGTTAACGAGCTTGTCTTGTATTTTAAATTGACGATCTGTTATTTCTTTTGTGAGTAATAAGATGGTGTCTCTTCTCTTCTTTTCATTCCTTTTCATAATTATATTAATCATAGGAAGAGAAACGGCAACATAAACAACATGTATATATCATCATTATCATTTTCATTATATCACGTAGTATAAGCAACAAAAACGGTGATCATCATTACCATAATAATAAATAATATTACAAAAATATACAAGAAATGGGTACACTGGCGATCATAAATAAAAGAACCGTAAGTAACAATAACAACAACAGCATGTACAACAAAGGAAAACAAGGCCAACACAATAACCCCAATAACGCCTACCCTCCAGCTATCCCTCTCTGCCCCCCCCCCATCTCCACCCCTCCCCCTGATACAGAAGGAGAACAAGAGGATGACGAGATGGGGAAGAAGAAGAACAACAACGAACAGAAGAGGGCACAGATAGGACGGTGAAGAAGAAGTAAAGGAGAGAAAGATAACCGGGCCACACTGGGACACCCCCTCTCTCCCACAACCCTTACATCCCCCACCCCCTCCCCAACCACCTCCTTCAGGCCCTATCCCCACAGGATACTGACCAGCCCACGCTTATGCACCCCTTCTCTCCCACAACCCCCACTTC
>NC_091566.1:7317998-7322998 GCF_042767895.1 Penaeus vannamei
AGAAGAAGAAGAAGGGGAAGAAGAGGAAGAGAAAGAAGGAAGAGGAGAAGAGGAAGAAGCGGAAGAAGGGGAAGAAGAAGAGGAAAGGAAGAAGAGGAAGAAGGGGAGAAGAGGAAGAAGGGAAGAAGAGGAAGAAGGGGAAGAAGAGGAAGAAGGGAAGAAGAGGAAGAAGGGAAAGAAGGAAGAAGGAAGAAAGGGAAGTGGGAAGAAGAGGAAGAAGGAAGGAGGAAGAAGGAAGAAGAGGAAGAAGGGAAGAAGAGGAAGAAGAGGAAGAAGGGAAGGAGGGAAGAAGAGGAAGAAGGGGAAGAAGAGGAAGAAGGGAAGAAGAGGAAGAAGGGGAGAAGGGGAAGAAGAGGAAGAAGGGGAAGAAGGGGAAGAAGAAGAAGACGAAAAAGAAGAAGCGGAGAGGAGGCCCGCGGTCGAGAGACGGAAAAACGGACCACAAGGCGTCAGGTTGCCTGCTCTGACTCGCTCCGCGGACAAGGCCTTCGCGGCGCTGGGACTCGGTCGGCTGACTTGAAGGCATGCGAAAGAGGAAGAAGGGAAGAAGAGTAAGAAGAGGAAGAAGGGGAAGAAGGGAAGAAGAGGAAAAGGGAAGAAGAGGAAGAAGAAGAAGGGAAGAAGAGGAAGAAGAGGAAGAAGGGAAGAAGGGGAGAAGAGGAAGAAGGGAAGAAGAGGAAGGGGAGAAGAGGAAGAAGGGAAGAAGGGAAGAAGAGGAAGAAGAGGAAGAAGGGGAAGAAGAGGAAGAAGAGGAAGAAGGGAAGAAGGGGAAGAAGGGAAGAAGAGGAAAAGGGAAGAAGAGGAAGAAGAAGAAGACGAAAAAGAAGAAGCGGAGAGGAGGCCCGCGGTCGAGAGACGGAAAAACGGACCACAAGGCGTCAGGTTGCCTGCTCTGACTCGCTCCGCGGACAAGGCCTTCGCGGCGCTGGGACTCGGTCGGCTGACTTGAAGGCATGCGAAAGAGGAAGAAGGGAAGAAGAGGAAGAAGGGGAGAATGGGAGAAGGGGAGAAGAGGAAGAAGAGGAAGAAGGGAAGAAGAGGAAGAAGGGGAGAATGGGAAGAAGGGGAGAAGAGGAAGAAGGGAAGAAGAGGAAGAAGAAGAAGACGAAAAAGAAGAAGCGGAGAGGAGGCCCGCGGTCGAGAGACGGAAAAACGGACCACAAGGCGTCAGGTTGCCTGCTCTGACTCGCTCCGCGGACAAGGCCTTCGCGGCGCTGGGACTCGGTCGGCTGACTTGAAGGCATGCGAAAGAGGAAGAAGGGAAGAAGAGGAAGAAGGGAAGAAGAGGAAGAAGAAGAAGACGAAAAAGAAGAAGCAGAGAGGAGGCCCGCGGTCGAGAGACGGAAAAACGGACCACAAGGCGTCAGGTTGCCTGCTCTGACTCGCTCCGCGGACAAGGCCTTCGCGGCGCTGGGACTCGGTCGGCTGACGAGGAAGAAGGGAAGAAGGGAAGAAGGGGAAGAAGGGGAACAAGAGGAAGAAGGGGAAGAAGGGGAAGAAGGGGGAGAAGAGGAAGAGGGGAAGAAGGGGAAGAAGAGGAAGAGGGGAAAAGGGAAGAAAGGAATAAGGAAAAGAAGGAAAGAAAGAAGAAAAGGAAAGAAAGAACAAGAAAAAAGAATGCAGGAAAAGAAAACATGAAAGAAAGAAAAAAAGAGGAGGAAAGAAAGAAAAAAGAAAAGAAAAAGAGAAATGAAGAAAGAAAAAAGAAGAAAAAAGAAAAAGAGAAAAAACAAAGAAAAGGAAGAAGAAGAAGAAGACGAAAAAGAAGAAGCAGAGAGGAGGTCCGCGGTCGAGAGACGGAAAACGGACCACAAGGCGTCAGGTTGCCTGCTCTGACTCGCTCCGGACAAAGGCCTTCGCGGCGCTGGGACTCGGTCGGCTGACTTGAAGGCATGCGAAAGAGGAAGAAGGGAAGAAGAGGGAAGAAGAGGAATAAGGAAGAAGAGGAAGAAGAAGAAGGAAGAAGAGGAAGAAGGGGAGAAGGGGAAGAAGGAAGAAGAAGAAGACGAAAAAGAAGAAGCGGAGAGGAGGCCCGCGGTCGAGAGACGGAAAAACGGACCACAAGGCGTCAGGTTGCCTGCTCTGACTCGCCTCCGGGACAAGGCCTTCGCGGCGCTGGGACTCGGTCGGCTGACTTGAAGGCATGCGAAAGAGGAAGAAGGGAAGAAGAGGAAGAAGGAAGAAGAGGAAGAAGGAAGAAGACGAAAAGGAAGAAGAAGCGGAGAGGAGGCCCGCGGTCGAGAGACGGAAAAACGGACCACAAGGCGTCAGGTTGCCTGCTCTGACTAAGCTCGGACAAGGCTTCGCGGCGCTGGGACTCAGTCGGCTGACTTGAAGGCGCGCGAAGAGGAAAAAGGGAAGAAGAGGAAGAAGGAAGAAGAGGGAAGAAGAAGAAGACGAAAAAGAAGAAGCAGAGGAGGCCCGCGGTCGAGAGACGGAAAAACGGACCACAAGGCGTCAGGTTGCCTGCTCTGACTCGCTCCAATGGACAAGGCCTTCGCTGGGACTCGGTCGGCTGACTTGAAGGCATGCGAAAGAGGAAGAAGGAAGAAGAGGAAGAAGGGAAGGGAAGAAGAGGAAGAAGGGGAAGAAGAGGAAGAAGAGGAAGAAGGGGAAAAGGGAAGAAGGGGAAGAAGGGAAAGAAGGGAAGAAGAGGAAGAAGGGGAAAAGGGAAGAAGGGATAAAGGGGAAAGAAGGAAATAAAGAGAGGAGGAGAGGATAGAAGGAAACGAGGAGCGAAGGATAGAAGGAAAGAAGAAGGAAAAGGAAAGAAGGATAGAAGGAAAGAAAGCGAGAAGGAAAGAAAGGAGGAAAGAAGAAAAGGAAAGAAGGAAAGGAGGAAAGAAGAAAAGGAAAGAAAGACCAAGAAAAAAGAATGCAGGAAAAGAAAACATGAAAGAAAGAAAAAAAGAGGAGGAAAGAAAGAAAAAAGAAAGAAAAAGAAAAAAGAAAAAAAGAAAAAAGAACAAAAAAGAAAAAGAGAAAAAACAAAGAAAAGGAAGAAGAAGAAGAAGACGAAAGAGAAGAAGCGGAGAGGAGGCCCGCGGTCGAGAGACGGAAAAACGGACCACAAGGCATCAGGTTGCCTGCTCTGACTCGCTCCGCGGACAAGGCCTTCGCGGCGCTGGGACTCGGTCGGCTGACTTGAAGGCATGCGAAAGAGGAAGAAGGGAAGAAGGGGAGAAGAGGAAGAAGGGAAGAAGAGGAAGAAGAGGAAGAAGGGAAGAAGAGGAAGAAGGGAAAGAAGGAAGAAGGGAAAGAAGAGGAAGAAGAGGAAGAAGGGAAGAAGGGAAGAAGAGGAAGAAGGGAAGCAGAGGAAGAAGAAGAAGACGAAAAAGAAGAAGCGGAGAGGAGGTCCGCGGTCGAGAGACGGAAAAACGGACCACAAGGCGTCAGGTTGCCTGCTCTGACTCGCTCCGCGGACAAGGCCTTCGCGGCGCTGGGACTCGGTCGGCTGACTTGAAGGCAAGCGAAAGAGGAAGAAGGGAAGAAGGGAAGAAGAGGAAGAAGAGGAAGAAGGGGAAGAAGGGAAGAAGAGGAAGAAGGGAAGAAGAGGAAGAAGGGGAAGAAGAGGAAAAGGGAAGAAGAGGAAGAAGGGGAAGAAGAGGAAGAAGGGGAAGAAGAGGAAGAAGGGAAGAAGAGGAAGAAGGGAAGAAGGGAAGAAGAGGAAGAAGGGAAGCAGAGGAAGAAGAAGAAGACGAAAAAGAAGAAGCGGAGAGGAGGCCCGCGGTCGAGAGACGGAAAAACGGACCACGAGGCGTCAGGTTGCCTGCTCTGACTCGCTCCGCGGACAAGGCCTTCGCGGCGCTGGGACTCGGTCGGCTGACTTGAAGGCATGCGAAAGAGGAAGAAGGGAAGAAGGGAAGAAGAGGAAGAAGAGGAAGAAGAGGAAGAAGGGAAGAAGAGGAAGAAGGGAAGCAGAGGAAGAAGAAGAAGACGAAAAAGAAGAAGCGGAGAGGAGGTCCGCGGTCGAGAGACGGAAAAACGGACCACAAGGCGTCAGGTTGCCTGCTCTGACTCGCTCCGCGGACAAGGCCTTCGCGGCGCTGGGACTCGGTCGGCTGACTTGAAGGCATGCGAAAGAGGAAGAAGGGAAGAAGAGGAAGAAGGGAAGAAGGGGAAGAAGAGGAAGAAGGGAAGAAGAGGAAGAAGAGGAAGAAGGGAAGAAGAGGAAGAAGGGGAGAAGGGGAAGAAGAGGAAGAAGAAGAAGACGAAAGAGAAGAAGCGGAGAGGAGGCCCGCGGTCGAGAGACGGAAAAACGGACCACAAGGCGTCAGGTTGCCTGCTCTGACTCGCTCCGCGGACAAGGCCTTCGCGGCGCTGGGACTCGGTCGGCTGACTTGAAGGCATGCGAAAGAGGAAGAAGGGAAGAAGGGGAAGAAGAGGAAGAAGGGGAAGAAGAGGAAGAAGAGGAAGAAGGGGAAGAAGAGGAAGAAGGGGAAGAAGAGGAAGAAGAGGAAGAAGGGGAGAAGAGGAAGAAGGGGAGAAGAGGAAGAAGGGGAGAAGAGGAAAAGAACGAAAAAGAAGAAGCGGAGAGGAGGCCCGCGGTCGAGAGACGGAAAAACGGACCACAAGGCGTCAGGTTGCCTGCTCTGACTCGCTCCGCGGACAAGGCCTTCGCGGCGCTGGGACTCGGTCGGCTGACTTGAAGGCATGCGAAAGAGGAAGAAGGGAAGAAGGGGAGAAGAGGAAGAAGGGAAGAAGGGGAAGAAGGGGAAAAGGAAGAAGAGGAAGAAGAGGAAGAAGGAAGAAGAGGAAGAAGGAAGAAGAGGAAAAAGAGGAAGAAGGGGAAGAAGACGGAGATGATGATGAAGAAGAAGAGGAGGAAGAAGGGGAAGAGCAGGAAGAAGGGAAGAAGAGGAAGAAGAAGGGAAGAAGGGAAGAAGAGGAAAAGGGAAGAAGAGGAATAAGGAAAAGAAGGAAAGAAAGAGAGGAGGAGAGGATAGAAGGAAAGGAGGAGAGAAGGATGAGAAGAAAAGAAAAGAAAAGGAAAGAAGGAT
>NC_091566.1:7335498-7337998 GCF_042767895.1 Penaeus vannamei
TTAAGCACGTCATGCCGTCACTCTACAGTTTTTTTCAACTCTTGATTCTCACTGTTTATCACACCTTCCTTTCTTTACGATAGGAAAAAGCACCAAAAGTACAGTGGACGAAACAGATGAAACAAAAATAACAAAATATGCAATCGGTATTAAAGCTTCCACAAAATACGAGAAGCAGAGTATAAAGAGCAACATCAAAACCGAGGATGAAACGTGATCATACCAGGAAGGAAAGCTCGAAATAAAAATAAAAAGTAAGGGAGAAAGAAAAGCTAACGAGAGAGCACAGAAAAAGAGAAAGGTCAGCGAAAAAGAAAGGCAAAGAAAGAAGGGGAAAAAGGCCAACGAGAACAAAAAAAAAAGACAAAAAAAGGTCAGCGAGAGAACGCAAAGAAAGAAGGGGGATAGAACAGGAGGGGAAGAGAGCAGAGCGCCACTTCGACGTCGGAATATCAAAGCCCTATTTTCAGCGTATCCGATGACAAGGGCCGGTTTTTTGCTACCGTTTCCCCCTTTTCTCCGGCTCTCTGACCTTCCATGCTTACTCTTCCAACGATCCCGCTTCATTTGACGGCAAAACGTACGATTCGACTATGTATAGACGTCTTAGTGTAGGATGACACTATGTTGCACAAGTCCACATCTTGGTGCGCTTGTGAGGCCACGATAAATAAATATAGAAAGATTGATAGATAAGGATGAATATAGACATTGGATACAAAGACAGATGATAGATAGATAGACAGACTGACAGAGAGAGAAAGACGGAAGAATAAATCAAATTCGGCCTTAAAAATTTTAATATTATCAACGGATTTCAGTAAGACCTGACAAAATTGGACACACTTCCCACACACATCCACTTCCCCGCAACATACACCCACACGCACACATAACACAGCCTCGCGAACCGCCACACCCAACAGCAACGCATAAGGGAAGCGAACACTCACGGCGTCGGAGAGGTCGTCCCGCGAGATGGCGTAGACGATGATGGGCAGCACCTCGGGCAACAGCGCCCTCAGGAACTCGGTGGACGTGTTGAGGGCGCGATTGTGGGGCACGGTGGGCGTCATGACCACCTGCACGCCCTCCTTCAGCAGCGGGTGCGGGAGGCCCACCTCCAGCATGGCGCTCCCCACCACGGGGTCCTGTGGCGAGCAACGGGGGGTCGGCGATTAGAGGCCGTGTGAAAGCGGGACGGACATCAAAGTAATGGTGGTAGCAATTAGGATGATGAAGAATAATGGCCGAGTGATGTGAAACTGCAGGCAATCATGTGTTAATACTGGCGATTTCCCAATCAATACATCGTTATGGTTCCGACAATGTAAATCAACCTGTAATAACGGACACTCCTGAGTACAACGCCACCCACCTGCATGGCCCGCTGGTCCAGCTCGACGTCGGCGCGCGGCACGGTGCCCCACGGGCGCGCGTGGGCGTGGAGGGAGTGCACGAGCTCGTAGCCGGCCTCGGCGTGCGGGCCATGGTCGGGGAGGGCGAGGCAGACGGTGCGGGCGTGCGAGTGCTTGAGGCGGACGGGGCGCCACGCGCGGCCGGGCGTCAGGCGGGGCACGATGGGCAGCACCTGCTCGGCCAGCAGGCGCGTCACCACCAGCACCTTGCCGTACGCGTCCTGCCCGCCCACCACGATGCACGGCGGCACGCCCAGCACGTGTCGCAGCTCGCTCAGCTCCACCTCGGTGAACCGGATCTCCGCCACCTGCTCTGTGGGCGGGAGGGCCGGGCGGCGGGTCAGGCAAAGACGAATGGCAGAGGGGTAGTCGGAATGGGGGTAATCAGAGGAAAAATGATAAAAGAAACAATAAAATCATATTTTATAATAAAGAGATAATTATAAAATATAATACATGCTTCGATAAACCGTTTACATTCCCTGTGTGCGTGTGAGTGCATCTTTCCTGACCTACACAAATAAAAATCACATAATCACACACACGCACATTCACACACTCTACTACACAGACCTACACACTCCAACGTGACCCGAGAGTCCATAACAAGCTTACTTCCAGCACAGTTCCCGCGAGGCGTCACATGTCCGAGCGAGAGACTTGTCCTTGCGATAAAAGAAAGAAAAAGATGAAGAAAAAAAGGAATATGCAAATACCACCATAGCCAAGGGGGGATTTGCCTCTGGTCATGATATACACCTGTCTGTCATGATGTCTGTCGGTCTGTCTGTCTCGCGAGGATCAGACGAAACCGCCGAGCCACCCACCCTCTTTCCGCTGTTCTGACACTAACCCTGGCGCCCCTGCCGAAACTGAGGGCCATTAATAAGTACCTATACATATGTACACAAACACACATACATATATATAGGTGTATATATATACAATATATATTGAGCACACAAACACACACATACACATACATTTACATATATAAACAAGTATATAATAATAATAATAATAATAATAATAATAGTAATAATAATAATAATAATATCATTATTATCATTATCATTATTACA
>NC_091566.1:7362998-7367998 GCF_042767895.1 Penaeus vannamei
CGAAATGGGAAACCCTGACCTAGAGTGTGTTATTTTAGGCCAGCACCACCTCCTCCCATGTTTTTTTTTTATGGGCTGTGTTCCACCCTTCTATTGTGGTTCCGTGGATATTATTGCAGGTTGGCCGCTCACTTAGCCACAGGAGATGGATTTTTGTTTTTATTAAGGAAACAAAACACCTTAGATCTCTGCGGACTAATGGAGCGTTCGGAACTGCTCGTCTGTCTCGTCCAGGCCAGTTGGACGAGATGTTTTGACCGTTCGGAACCTCCACTATCTCGTTCCGGACAAGTAGTCTAGCTAGTCCAACTCGCCCTCCTGCGAATGTGGCCGAACAGGACGAGATGACGTCACAATAGGTTTTATATGTAAACACTGACAGTTGCAGCTAACCACAAGATATTGGTGGGTAATTTTATGACCCTTTATTAGTGTTATCAAAGGATATTTTTGTGTTTGTCAGTCGCAGGTAAGTTAAATATGCATCTAAGGAGTTACAAAGCCTATGCAGCGTGTAAAATAAAGACACCGGTTTGATAAAAAAAGTGAGCTGGTTGCATTCTGGGCAGAAAGGGTCTTGGAGGTTCCGAACGCGGCCCACTTGTCCTGCTGGTCCTGGACAAGATGTCTGGACGAGCAAGACGAGCAGTTCCGACCGTAGCATAATTTGTCAGCCCGCGCATTGTACTAGAGTGGCCTGGTACCCATATTGGCTTGATTGATTTGTTGGCACTATGTAGCTTACGAATGATGTTACCCTGCAGTTCAATTTTAGTAGTTTCAAATATTTGATGACTTTAGGTGAACTTAGGTGAAGCGTTATTAATTACAAAAAATAATGAAAATAAAATAAAAATTGATGTATGATTCGGCAGTCTGAAACTCAGTCGCCCATGCATCCGCACCCGGACACTCATTTGTCTTGGAGCCGTCGATATGTATATGAAAAAGGAAGATGTTTAATAAGGATCTCTCTGAGCCTCTGACGTACCTCCGCCTCCGGTACCCTGGCCCTGGCTGACGGAAGCCAAGCACCCGCGATGGTAAATGTGGGTCCCGAAGGAGGTATATGAGGTCGTGGAGTCTCATGGTGAGGTGCCTAATGCCAAGGTCTATATATACTTATATAGACCTTGCCTAATGCTGCTAGCTTCCGGGCGCAAATGCCGAAGCAAAGCACTCCCGTTAAGGCGACTTGACTCCCTGGCTGACTTCGGTGTTCACGCTGGATTTATTCATCCATTCCGTAGACCAGTTTAGTTGTTGACTAACATTTCTTACACTTGGGTAAATTGGCGTTCCAGCTACAGCATGGGAAGTATCTAGCTTTTGCGTCAAAGGGCGTCTTCTGTGCGTGCCATAAAAGTTAATCCAGTATGAAAGTTTAATCCAGATCTCTAGTGCGCATGCGCGTTGGCAGCGTCCAGGATCGACTTTTAATGCACCTCTAGACCATAAGGATAAGTCCGATAAGCGAAGCAGCCTCGCCCGGACTCTGGGGGAGCCCGGCCTGTGCCGACAAATGTCGACTCGATCAACGTGTGTCAGCTAGTGCTTACGCAACAGCTTATTCCTTACCCACCGTGGTGCCCAGCCACAGCAGTAACCTCAGGCCGACAACTGCAACTTCTCGCGCCTGGGCGGGGCGCGAACCGCCGACCTCTAGACCAGGGACAGGCTTTAATATTAAGCTTATTTTAAAATCTTGCACATGCGCAGAAGGGACAAGTTAATCCCACCAATCATGTACTGTTACGTCACGCGTCCGTCATGAACTTCCTAGATGCTATCGCTTGAGTCGCCATTCAGACTTATTTTCGGCAATAACATCGATCGTCTTAGAATTTCCATACGTAGTATTTATTATGAAAATGAAATCGTATATATTTACACAAATGACCAATTATTCTGATAAAGGAAATAACTTATGGTAATGAATATAAAAACCAATATAATCCCACGAGGAATCTTTGAAATTCAGAGGCTGCGGGCATGGAACTCATATTTCCAGGTTAGTGAAACAAAAATTATGTGGTCAAAGGCAAACAAGTTGACGTTCTAAATCAAATATGAACCAGTGTTTTAAAGAAGAATTTTGTGCTGAGTTTTTCTCAACTACTTTACTACAAAATTAACAAGTATACTTTTCTATGGACCTCCTGAACAGCATCCTGAAGAAAACATATTTCCCTCATCCAACACGATTCAACGCAGCAAAGAGCTGTCCGAGGAAACTGCGCGATGGATATTAATTGTTGAATGTCAATTTTGTACTTGAGTGTCATTGACATAAAGATTGGTTTTATAGTTGTTAGAGCAGTTTCGTTACCCATTTTACTACTATAAATATAAGATAGTTATCATGAAAAAATGGAATATTTCATAAATAATCATGTTTCCCTTATAAGTAATCCTACGTGTGCCTCGTAATTATCATGTGAAAATCAAACTGAATCTTGAGTGACTTACTACAACTCTCTATAACAATCATCCTTTTCTCTAATCTATAAAAAATGAATATCAGTTGTCAGAAAAATCTTTTAACAATGCAGTGTCTGACTGTAAATTGCAAGGTTTATTTAACCAAGTAAATTTTATATCGGACTGCAAATCTTTAGGTAATATCTAAAATACTGTCTGCTATATCATATGCGTAGGGACATGAAGGGTGAATGTTGAATAAATATCTTTTGGATGATTTTGTTGCTTATTTACAGGTATGAGTGCATATCTACAGGTATGAGTGCTCCAAACGCTACCCTACACAACATGCAACAGTTATGTGTGAAAAGCAACGTTGCACAGAAACGTTTCAAAATACCACAGATTTTTCAGCAATAAAAAGACAACATACCTCAGCTCCCACCCTTTAGATTTGTAAAATCTATTCCCACACGCCCAGAAATACGAGACCAGGATCTTCACATCAACAGCAGAGGGCAGAACCATCACTATATCACAGACCAGGAACATCACAAAAATTGATAGAAATTTTAAGAGACAGTCCATTAACTTAAGATTTCAAACAAATCATATTTGATACAGATAATATTGGGGAAATGTGTACAGAAAATAGAGGTACGAACTTTCTTACTTCGATATGATGCTAGTCTTAGTTTTCAATTTTGGTAACATTGAGAGGCATAAAAAAAAATTATTAATGATTATGAATAGGTTTTTAATGCCTTGTCTTCAATCATGTAGGTAAGCCTGGGATGAAGGGAAGGAAAAGGTGGTCTTCAGAAGCATCTGAGAAGTTTATATTATTATTTACAGAACACTTTAAACAATTAGGAGGCAAAACAGTGCAGAGATAAAAAAGGCATAAGATAATTAGCATTATGAAAACTTTAGTAAGAGTCTCAGTTTCATGAAATACACATTCAGTATAATAGATATTTTGAAACCTAAGAGTTTTCTAAAATAGTTTCTTAAATATGATTACCAAAAACATAACATTACAGAAAGAAAAAAAACAAAAAAACATGAAATCTCCCAAAAGAGCGAATTTCACGTGCGACATTTCTCTTCTCTCCGAAATGTTTACATGATAACGGTGGTGATAGAATAGTGAGTACGACAGTTTTTACTGATCATTATTGTCGCGCCGTCTGGCAGCGGAGAGTGTCGTCTTCAGTACGGACACGGTGGATTAGGATTAAAGTACTTACGGTATTAAGAGTTAAGGACGCTACAGAAGACGCCCAAACTTCCCATTATCCTCATATCTTCGGTACAACTTCATGTTTGTTCACTTATGCTAATGTCTCAGTCCCCTTTGTTCACTTGATGTTTTCTTTGTTCTCCTTTGTTCATTTGACGTTTGTTCACTTATTTTAATGTCTCAGTCTCCTTTGTTAACTTCATGTTTGTTCACTTATGCTAATGTCTCAGTCCCCTTTGTTCCACTTCATGTTTTCTTTGTTCTCCTTTGTTCATTTGACGTTTGTACACTTATTTTAATGTCTCAGTCTCCTTTGTTAACTTCATGTTTGTTCACTTATGCTAATGTCTCAGTCCCCTTTGTTCACTTCATGTTTTCTTTGTTCTCCTTTGTTTATTTGACGTTTGTACACTTATTTTAATGTCTCAGTCTCCTTTGTTCACTTCATGTTTGTTCACTTATGCTAATGACTCCTTCTTTACGCTGTTGCGGTAATCAGAGCCAGACTGACGAGGATCTCCACAATTACCACATTAGAATTTTTCAGTACATGTAATAGCGGAGTGAAAGGGTTAAAGAAACGAAAGAGCAAATTCAAGGTGGAAGAAGAAGAAATTAGGAATGGGCAGATGAAAGGGGTGAAGTAGAAGGGAAGGAGAGAATTTAAGGAAGATTTAGGAGTAGGAGGGGAAGGGAGAGGAAAGAAAGTGGGAGGGAAGGAGTGAATTTAAGGAAGATTTAGGAGTGAGAGGGAGTGGTAGAACAGGAAAGGGAGAGGAAGAAGTAGAGAGAAAGGGAGGGGGGGGGGCAAGAAAACGGAGATAGAAATGATAAACAAGGGAGTTAGAAAGCGAAAGGTGTTATAAGATGAACGATGAAAGAAGGAGAGACGAGTAGTTATTATTTTTTCTGTCGTGGAATTTTCCCATAGGTATTATCCTTATTGTTATCACCATTATCATTATTGTCGATATCATCATCAGCATGATTATCATCATCATCATTATTATCATTTTTGTCAGCATTATTATTGTTATTATCATTATCATTACTACTATCACTTTTATTATTACTATTACCCTTATTATTATCATTGTCTTATTATCATTATTATTATTATTATTATTATTATTATTATTATTATTATTATTATTATTATTATCATTATCATTATTATTATTATTATCACTATTATTATTATCATCATCATTATCATCAACATTATCATTATGAATATTTTCATTATTATTATTATTATTACCATTATTGTTATCATTGATATGATTATTATTATCATCATCATCATCATCATTATCGTAATAATATTGAGAATGAT
>NC_091566.1:7372998-7375498 GCF_042767895.1 Penaeus vannamei
CACACACACACACACACATACACACACACACACACACACACTCACACACACACACACACACACATGTACATTGAACATAAATATATGTGTGGCTGTGAGAACAGTATAAGAGCAGTTGTACATGTTGTAGTGAGGCTTATCTACCGCGGTAAATTTACATATTTTTCGTATTCTTTGATCAATATATTTTGAAAATACATGTGTAAGTCTGAGTAGCACAATGAGTAATACGATTATATATTAACTTTTCATTGATAAGAAAATATCGCTTTATATATACCAACATGTAAACTTACATACATACATACATATATATATATATATATATATATATATATATATATATATATATATATATATATATATATATATATATATATATATATGTATATACATGTATGTACATATATATATTCGGGTTAAGAACATGTCGTTTCCACTAACCAAATGTCCGTAATTGCTTTATTTTTTTATATTTTTCATTTCATTATTATTATCCTTTTTTATGTTGAAAATGACAGCTCTAATTGCATCCAGGAATATATTGGAAATGAAACAGCTGATTCTAAGTAAAGCGCAGAAGAGAAAGTGGAAATAAAGAATAACTCCATTAAACAAATATAGGAGTGCAAAGTAGATGTAGAAATTTAATCCTTTAATTTTCCGGCACCATGGTCAGTGAAGCTCTCTTTGCTTGAAAACCATATTTTGAAAAAAATGATCGACAAATAAAATTTCAAGAACGAGGGACTGTAATTTAGGAAAGATAATATTCTTTTCATATTCAAAAGATTTCCTTGACATATTGGGGACAACACCTTAGAAATATTAATATTGTTATAAAACTTTCCCCGACAATAGTGATAATGATAATGATAAAGACAATAATGATGATTCTATTGGTAATAGTAATAATAATGATAATGATAATAATAACAGTAATGATGATAATGATAATGATGATTATGATAATGATCATAATAATTATATTAATACTAGTAGTAGCAATGATAACAATGATAGTAATGATAGTAATAATGATAACAATAATGATGATAATGATTCTAATAATGATGAAAAAAAATATAACCAAAATAATAATGATAATAATAATGACAATACTAATGATAATAACAATAACAATAATAATGATAATAATCATGACAATAATAATCATAATAATAATGACAATAATAAAGATAATGATAATGACAAAAAATAATGATGATAACAGTTATGATAATAATAATGACAATGATAATGATAATGTTAATGTCAGAAATGATAATAAGACAATTGGTGAATATATAATAGTAATAATGATGATAACAATAATGATAGGGACAGCAATGGTAATAGTGAGAATGATGATAAAAGTAACACGATGATGATGATCATCATAATAAAAGTGATGGTAATGATAACAATGATAATGATAATGATAATAATGATTGCAACGCTAACAAGAAAATTATTAATAATTATAATAGTGATAACACCAATGATAGTAAAAATAATAGTAATAATAACAATTAAAATGATAATGATGTCTGATGAAAATGATGATAATAATAACGTCGATAATAATAATGATAATTGTAACAACAACAATAATGAGAATAATGATGTTGATAATGTTAACAACAACAAAAAATAAAAAAATAAAAGTGATAATCATGATAATAATGATAATGATAACAATAATAATAATGATAATGGTAATAATAGTAGTGATAATAATGCTAATGATAACATTAATAAGGATGATGATAATAATGATAATATTGATAATGAAAGTAAAAATTGAAAAAAAATAATGTTAATGATAATAATGGTGAAAATAGTAATCATAGTGATAATAAGACTAAAAATTTATATCAGAATAACTTTCATATTACTAATGGTAATAGTAATAATGACAATGATAATAACAATGATAGTAATGATCATGATAAAAGCAATGATAACGATAAAAATAGCAATAATGATAATAATGACATTGAAAATAATGAGAACAATAATGATAAATATAGTAATGAAATGAAAATGACAATGATAATAATAATGGTAATAATAATAATGATAATAAAAATGATAATAATAATAATGATAATGAAAATGATAATAATAATTATGATAATGAAAATGATAATAATAATGATAATGGAAATGATAATAATAATAATGATAATGAAAATGATAATAATAATAATGATACTGATAAAAATAATGATAGTAATATCTGTAAAAAAGATAGTAATAGCAATAATGACAAGAGCAAAAAGAATATAAAAAAGAACGTAAAGAGAGAGAGAGAAAAAAACAACAGAAAAAAGAGGACGCAAAATAGAACAGTTGAATGCTTTGATAAAAAACAAAAACAAAAATAAAATCAAATTAATTATACGTAATCAAATTTCGAGATTCTCATTAATTGAATCACTTGAAAATTTGAAAAATAATTATGATCAAACCATTTTGTTTCATTCTTTTGATACTG
>NC_091566.1:7447998-7450498 GCF_042767895.1 Penaeus vannamei
ATAGCGTAACGAGGAAAAAAAGATGTTTGATGAAAGTGTTTTTTGAAGATACAAAAGCTCTTATCAGTTCAGTTTTTTTTTCTTACCAGAAGAAGTATAACGGGAATATGATGTTTATTCCCTTTTACTTATAAAAATATCAATCATAACATTAATCAACCTACTGTGATATGCCTCATGAAATTATTAAACTGCATTAAATCACATGTTGATTCTTCGTCGATATATCATTTCCCGTAAATTATTGAATTATACATTATATATATTACATTTATTATTATGCATTATATATATTACATTTTGAAATATAGGTAGATAGATGCATTATATATATAACATTTTGATATATAGGTAGATAGATGCATTATATATATTACATTTTGATATATAGGTAGATAGATGCATTATATATATTACATCTTGATATATAGGTAGATAGATGCATTATATATATTACATCTTGATATATAGGTAGATAGATGCATTATATATATTACATTTATTGTTATGCATTATATATATTACATTTTGATATATAGGTAGATAGATGCATTATATATATTACATTTTGATCATTACAGCGCAACATGCACTTATTCCTGGACGATCCTCATCGGCCGCCCCAACACAGGGTCAAGAGGGAGGGTAAGTGAGCTCTGCAGCAGAAAAAAAGTCTTTGGTAAAATGACCTCTTGTCTTGGCTTCGGATGGCAAGGGAAACAAGTGTGTGTGTGTGTGTGTGTGTTGTGTGTGTGGTGTGTGCGTGCGTGTGTTGTGGTCGTGCGTGTGTGTGTATGTGTGTGTGTGTGTGCGTTTGTGTGTGTGTGTGTGTGTGTGCGTGTGTGTGTGTATGTGTGTGTGTGTGTGTGTGTGTGTTGTGTGCATGCGTGTGCGTGTGTGTGTGTGTGTGTGTGTGTGTGTGTGTGTGTGTGTATATGTGTGTGTGTGTGTGTGTGTGTTTACGATGATAGCCTCAAAAAAAAAAAAAAGAAAAAAAAAGTGCCCCCTTCCTCTTCAGTTCATATTCTCTCCCTCATTTTTTTTCCTTCTCTCTCCCTTTTCAAGACGCCAGCACAGCGAAGAAGGTGACGGTGGAAGAGGTGGAGGACACGCGCCTCAGGTGCAGCAAGTACTACAAATACCTCCAGTCCATGAAGAGCGAAGAGGTTTCCGAGAAAGAAACCACCGTCGACTTCAAGAATACCGGAAAGTGTCTTGAAAGTGAGGAAATCATCGAATTCTTTCTCGATTCTTTTTTTCTTTTTCAGATATGATCCTAATCCTATCCGAATTCATGAAAGGATCTGGCATACTGTTAGGATTATTTCATCATCAATGTACGTATAAACACACCCATATTTTTTCATGTATCATGTATGATTTTCAGCTGACTACAAGGAGGACGTGTCATACAACCCTTTGTGTCAAATCGAAGTCTTCTGTGACAAGTTCGGATGCTACGATTTTTATCTGAATAGTAAGTATGAGTTTTTGAACAGTTTTGAACAGGATCAAAAGACGACGAGGCTGAAACTAAGGATATTGAGCACAGTGACAAATAGCTGAACAGAAGAGCGAATTTGAGTATAATGATCAAAAGTTAGATATCGAAACAGATATAATGTTATGAAATAATAATAGAGTAGGAGATTTGATCGGAAGAATAAGACGTGCAAAACAACGTCTTTGAAAGATTTACGATAGAATCCCAACATAAACTTCGTTAACGTAATTACAAATACGTTGATAAAATTCTGCGGATTGTAAAATGATATCAACAGCGCTAACAACAATAAGGATAACTATAAGGATGATGATGATGATATTAAAGATGAACACAATAATAATGATAAAAATAATGATAACAATTATAACAACAACATTAATAATGATATCAATAAAGATCAAGAAAGTGATAATGATAATGATAATTGTAACGGGGCGTACACCCAATAGAGTTTACTACGTCTAGTTGAGTTCGGGTTCAACCAAGAACATAGATTTTCATACAGGGAAAGATTCGTCTGCAGTGAACAGATGTCTGAGTTAATTCCCAATAAGTCGGACCTTCTTCCAGGAAAGACAATGTCTGTAAATTTAGCTAAAATCTCTGCCCTAACATTTAAACATATTTCAGCGACATTTTTATTTATTTTTTTTTTACCTTCTAATGGAAGAGATAAGTGCTCTGTATCTTTCCCATTTCCTCTCTGTATCTTTCCCATTTCCATTCTGTATCTTTCCCATTTCCCCTCTGTATCTTTCCATCACCAGGGATGGTTATCACGACTATTTGGAGACGTCGCCGAAGAGAAAAAATAGAAAATGTGGAATATGGGGAACGATACGAAATGATAATAATAATATAAAAAACGAAGATACGCAGTTGCAGGGAAAACTGTCAATTTTGGACTGTACATATTTACGCTAATTCAAACGAACAAAAAATCTTGGCGACTTCAGCGTGTTTAAAACGCGTCTTGTGGTACAAAAATAACCG
>NC_091566.1:7455498-7460498 GCF_042767895.1 Penaeus vannamei
AATTCTCACACACTCCACACTTCGCTTAATTCTCACACTCTTCTCACTTCGCTTAATTCTCACACTCTTCTCACTTCGCTTAATTCTCACACACTCCACACTTCGCTTAATTCTCGCACACTCCACACTTCGCTTAATTCTCACACACTTCTCACTTCGCTTAATTCTCACACTCTTCTCACTTCGCTTAATTCTCACACACTTCTCACTTCGCTTAATTCTCACACTCTTCTCACTTCGCTTAATTCTCACACACTTCTCACTTCGCTTAATTCTCACACACTTCTCACTTCGCTTAATTCTCACACACTTCTCACTTCGCTTAATTCTCACACACTTCTCACTTCGCTTATTTCTCACACACTTCTCACTTCGCTTAATTCTGACACGCTTCTCACTTCGTTTAATTCTCACACACTCCACACTTCGTTTAATTCTCACTTCGCTTAATTCTCACACACTTCTCACTTCGCTTAATTCTCACACACTTCTCACTTCGCTTAATTCTCACACACTTCTCACTTGGCTTAATTCTCACACACTTCTCACTTGGCTTAATTCTCACACACTTCTCACTTCGCTTAATTCTCACACTCTTCTCACTTTGCTTAATTCTCACACACTTCTCACTTCGCTTAATTCTCACACACTTCGCACTTCGCTTAATTCTCACACACTTCTCAGTTCGCTTAATTCTCACACACTCCACACTTGGCCTAATTCTCACACACTTCTCACTTCGCTTAATTCTCACACTCTTCTCACTTCGCTTAATTCTCACACACTTCTCACTTGGCTTAATTCTCACACACTTCTCACTTCGCTTAATTCTCACACACTTCGCACTTCGCTTAATTCTCACACACTTCTCACTTCGCTTAATTCTCACACACTCCACACTTGGCCTAATTCTCACACACTCCACACTTCACTTAATTCTCACACACTTCTCACTTCGCTTAATTCTCACACACTTCTCACTTCGCTTAATTCTCACACACTTCTCACTTCGCTTAATTCTCACACTCTTCTCACTTCGCTTAATTCTCACACACTTCTCACTTCGCTTAATTCTCACACACTTCTCACTTCGCTTAATTCTCACACACTTCTCACTTCGCTTAATTCTCACACACTTCTCACTTCGCTTAATTCTCACACACTTCTCACTTAAACTTAATTCTCACACACTTCGCACTTCGCTTAATTCTCACACACTTCTCACTTCGCTTAATTCTCACACACTCCACACTTCGCTTAATTCTCACACACTTCTCACTTCGCTTAATTCTCACACACTCCACACTTCGTAGTAATGAAGCCATTTTCGGCGATTTCCTCAGGCTGTTCTATTCGTGGAACAGCGACCAGTACGGCAAGTGCCACACCTTCAACTCCGCCTTCAGGAGAATCGAACTCAAGAACGGCAAGGTATTCAACGCTATTCCGTGGAAGACCTCGTCTGTCGGGCCGAGAGTAAGGAGAGTTTATGCTTACCTGTGGTGGAGGTTTTCACTTTCTCTCTCTCTCTCCTTTCCTCTCTGTTTCTGCCTCTCTCTCTCTCTCTCTTTCTCTCCTTTTCTCTCTCTCTCTCTCTCCCTCTTGCTCTCTATCCTTTTCTCTCTGTGTCTGCCCCCCTCTCTCTCTCTCCCTCCTTTTCTCTCTGTGTCTGCCTCTCTCTCTCTCTCTTTCTCTCCTTTTCTCTCTCTGTCAGTCTCTGTCACTCTCTCTTTCTCTCCTTTTCTCTCTCTGTCTCTCTCTTACTAACTTTATCCTTATAATCTATTATTTGTAATTATATATATATATATATATATATATATATATATATATATATATATGTATATATATATATTAATATCGTCTGTTTACGTTACCTTAGTCTCGTAGAGATAATACATGAAAAAATCGTTTCATATCCCGCATTAGGACCCTCTTTGGGACTAATATTGAGAGACCAATACATTTTGCTATTCTCGAGAGACGGATCCGAGACAAGGGCTCCACTTGGTGCCAAAGAGCTATCATTTAGCAAACGCCCAATTTGTTAATAATAATAATAATAATAATAATGATAATAAATAAATAAAACCAAGAAATAGAGTGGCTGAGCATCAGAGACTCTACTTTAGAGAATTTGACAATCTCCTCCCTCCCTCCCCCCCCCCCGCTACAGAACGGCATGCGACTCACCCTCAGCATCATGGCGAGGAACTACCTGACGCTGCTCTCCCCCGAACTCGGCGCCAAGATCATCGTCCACTCCCCTCGCCACATCCCCTTCCCGGAGGACGAGGGGTTCAACATATCTCCCGGCATCAGCGTCTCCGTTGCTGTCAAGACGGTGAGGGGAAGGGGGAGGTGGGGTGGGATGGGGGTAGGGAGGGGGGTAGGGTGGGAGAGTGGGATGGGAAGTGAGGAAAAGGGGGAGGGAGGTTTGGGAGAGGGGGAGTGGGGTGGGGTGGGTTGGGAGAGGGGGAGGAGGGAGGAGAGGTGGGTTGGAAGAGGGGGAGTGGGGTGGGGTGGGTTGGGAGAGGGGAGGGTAGTAGAAGGATGGGGTGAAAGGTGGAGAAGGAGAAGGAAAAGGAGGGGGAAGGGACGAGGAAGAATTGGGGGCAGGAGGAAAGAGAAGAGCAAGAGAATTGAGGAGGAAGAAGAAAACTTGAAAGAAAAAGGGTAAGGAAGATGAATGGGGGGAGAGGGTGAAAAGGAGATACGCGAGTATCAAAGAGTAAGGGAATAAAATGGGAAATAGGAAAAAAAGTGATCAAAGGAAACAAAAATCATTTTCGAGAGGGTGTTAAAAAAAACTCCATATTTAGTCCTACATTTTCTAAACAGAGATCAGTAGAACGTATCAAGCAACCAATACCTTTTAGTCTCTAGAACTAACACACAAGAGAGAAGAGAAAAGGAGAAAACGAAGAACTTAACCAAAAAATCGAACTCTTTCTCCCCCCCAGAAAAGGATCGAGCGCGTGGGCCAGCCATGGGGAACCTGCGAATCCAGCAAGGACACACAGAAAGAATATTCCTCCCTGGTAAGTGCTTCCGAATCCGATGTTGGTGTAAAATGGTGTAAAAGATGGATAATAAGATTTCCTTGTTCGGGTATAATGGATGCTGATGTGTAAAGCTGGTAAGCGGATTCCCTTCTTATTGCACAAATGCAGCACAAAGAAAAAGAAAGAAAAACAGGTAAAAAGGGCTAAACGAATGAATCAAAACTTTTTATCACCATCCTAGTATCTATCTTTTACATAATTACAGTATCTTCTCATCATTACTAACAAACTATATCCGTACTCTAGTACTAATGAACATCATCACCTTAATTACAGCAATGCAAGAAGCTTTGCCAAGAGAAAGAGTTCTGGAAAGTATGTGGCTGTTACGTGGGTGAAAGTCCTGCCTACGGGGACGTGTCCAAGCTCAGGCCGGCAAACCAGTGTTCCCCCTTCAATGTGACTCAGAGTAGGCAATCGTTTGGGTGATGGTCTTGCTCGGAAATGGATCGTTAAAGAGATTATATGACTTAGCTGATTGTTTGGTTGTGTCGAAGCTTAAAGTATAGTTTGTTGGATTGAGGATTCGATAATTGGATGATACGATGGTTATTGATATGTTTTAATTCTCTCTCTCTCTCTCTGACTTAATTCTTATAATCCATTGTAATCATATATGTTTATATATATCTTTATAGAGCTTTGCATGGCGACTGTACTGTTTTCCTATCAACAAGGCCTCCTGAACTGCAAATGCCCACCTCCTTGCAAGTGAGTACAAATCTAAAACAATATATATACATTTCGGTAATAATAATAATAAAAAAAATCAAATAACATAACCTCAAAATAAAATGCATGGAAAGGAGACTTTTCATCAAACCACCAACTTCCCAGTGTCCCTCGAAAAGCGACAGCATTTTGTCCAACCACACGTAAACAATTTTCTGTTCTTCCTCCAGCGAGACGGTCTACAGCACGCAAGTGACGTCCAGCGAAGAGAACAAGGGGTTCTACACCATCGTGCAGAACATCAAGAGAGCTGACATGGGGGACGACCTTTGCTCAGGGTGAAAGACCGGGCTTTGGTTATTTTCTTGAGATTTCTTTGCGAGTCTTTCGGTCGGTTTGCTAGAATTGGGTCGACCCAGTTCATATTCATATATACGGACATGCACTTAGATGCATATCTGTCTGTTTACCTGATAGATAAGTATTTATCTTTCAATTTATCCGGTAGATATGGATATCTAGACTGTTAGAGATGTATTTATTTCTGTGTCTACGAAAGTCTGTACAATGAATATTTACTGGGTCGGGCCTTGCACAATGTCTGCAACCTGGCCGTTTGTCACGCGTGGTTAGAAGAGAGAATATCAGATTATGCTATATCCTAGCTAGATTGGTGTACTAAAAGCCAAGTAGGATTTTGATTATTTTAAAAATCATTCTGTATTTCTGTTAGCAATACCAAATTAAGCTCCCAGAGAACCTTGCTTGAAAATCGACAGCGCCTTATGATAGTGTCTATCAAGTTGAGACATATTTTTTGCTCAGTCTGATATATCGTATTTTTTCCCTTTTTTCTGCCATCATATTCTCAAGATTCACAGACATGCTAAGATTATAGCTTAACCCACCATGATCTTTGCAACTTCAGGTCGGAGAATGAAACAGTGAGAGTGCATTTATACCTGGAATCCCTTAATTATGAAGTTATAAGGGAGAGTCCGGCTTACACGGTTAGTTGGAGGAGAATCACCACAGATCCTCTTCCTCCTGTCTCTCCTCTCGCTTCTTTCTCTTTGTTTCGATTTTCTGTTTGTTTGTTGGTCTGTTAATCTGTCATCCTCTTTCTTTCAGTTTTTTTTTGGCATATCTGCTTCTCTCTCTCTCTCTTTCACTGACTAATTATCTGTATACTTATATATTCCTTGTACTTTTCCTCACCATTCTTATCAATCTATCTGTCAATCAATCAATATATCTATCCAT
>NC_091566.1:7480498-7482998 GCF_042767895.1 Penaeus vannamei
GACGACTAAAGGACGACTCATAAGCTGGACTTCGGCCGAGGTAGCAGCCACACGAGTCCCAGATTTCATTCTCTTGGCACAGTTTCTTGCATCTCTGGGACATTTTGCAGTTTTTTTTATTATCATTGATAATACTGTGATAATTGTCATCATTTCCATTATCAATATTGTTATTATTGTTATCATTATCAATGCTATAATTATTATTAATATTATTATCACTATCATCATCATTATAATCTTTAATACTAGTACTACTACTATAATTATTTTTTATTATCATTAATGATTATATCAGTAGCATTATATTCATTATTATTTTTATTATTATCACTAGTAGTATTGATGTTATGTCTATCAACATCATCATAAAGATCATTATTATTAACATTAATAACATCATCATTATTATTATTGGTATTATCCTTTCCACCATTACCATTCTTATTACTATCATCATTACCATTTTTATACATATCACCATAATCAATTCAGGAAGAAAAATATGATAAAGATTATAACACTAAATATAGGAAAAGTAATGTGAATTTAAATTCTCCTTTTAAACTCGCTCATCTACTATGTGAACGAATGTTTTAGAGAATTATTCCATCACTTGAAAGTCCCGTTCAAGTGTCAACTCACGATGTCCGAGTATTCCTTGAAGACTTCTGACTCGGTTTCGTCCTCGCAGTCGCCCCAAGGAGGACCCACGCGCTCTATTCTTTTCTGTGGGTTCAAGGGTCATGTTTATAGTTGAGTAATAGCTATTTTTTTGGGTTTATTTCAAGCCGCACGCCTGAGAAATATTTATTGTGCTGTGGACATAATCTTACTGGTTCTGATTTGTCGAATTTTGAAGATTCGAAATCCTAAGCGCTCTTTTTTTCTTTTCATTTTCATTTGGTTGGAATTTCTTTTTATATTCAAATCGATTTTCCCCTTATTATGCTCCCTCCCGGGCCCTCACCGTGCCTACGCTGACGGAGACGCTGACGCCGGGAGACACGTTGAACCCCTCGTCCTCCGGGAAGGGGATGCGCCGAGGGGAGTGGACGATGACCTTGGCGCCGAGATCGGGGGAGAGCAGCGTCAGGTAGTTCCTCGCCCTGATGCTGAGGGTGAGTCGGATGCCGCTCTGAGGGAGGGGGTGGGAGGTGAGGCTCCATCACAATTCTTCCGTCAACTTTTGCAATTCCGCTCTGAGGGAGGGGGTGGGAGTTAAAAGCTCCATCGCAATTCTTCCTTCAACTCCGTGTGAACTCCAGGCGTGGAAATAGTCCGTTTTTATTAAGGCGCTATCACGCTAGCACCTTTTCCGCCATTTTTTGCGTTTCCGTCTGAATTTGAGACTTTCCGCAAGTATCGTTTGCAACCGGAACGCCTCCCAGACGAAGACGGTTACAACCGTTTCCGTCTGACAAATTTCCGTCTTGATCTTGTGCTGATCGTGTTTTTTATCCATTAATTAAATAGAATGAGTGAATGTAAACATAAGCTAATATTTCCAAATATTCTTCTATACAATATACATCATCATATTTCTATGTATGAGAATGTTCGTGTGATTCCCGGGACCTCACTCCGGAAAAGGGATAGTGTGATAGGGCCTTTAAGCTGGCAGAGAACCAAGATCTCGGTTCACGTGCAGACGATACCGCGTAAACAAAACATTGTGCCGTCCGAGGTGGTAGACGCTACAATTCCCGTTTTCTATGGCATTTACAAAAGAAAACGGGTAGGAATACGGGCACCAGGACAGCAAGTTATACCCCTTGAATTGACTCAAGCATCACACATATCACATTATATTATATAAATTAACAATATATAACGCACCTTGGATTTATGTGGAAACGTAAAAACTGACGAAAAACGCACGAAAGGGGTGAGTGTAAGGAGAACACGCTGTTAGTAATGAGAGTGACGATGAAATCTTTTCTTATCTTCATTTTGCGTAAATAAGAATTTCAAAAATATCATTTACATATTGTTTAACACAAAACGTTATGAATAACTAGAAAAAAGTCATCTACACATTTTAGAGCACCTAATTAAGAGGATAATAGCTACTATTAATAACAATGATAGGTTTTTCAAACTGCGATTTTGAAATGAAAGTAATAAGACAAATAAAAATGCTCTTGCCATGATGGCCATAATAATTATAATTAGTCATTACATATCTTCTTGAATTTAGAGAATAATAAGGCTCTTAATATCTGGTCGCCACAGATATGATTCATCTTGATTACAATAAAAAGTGGCGACAAAATATATAAATTATCAAGGGAATTTCATCGCCATCGCTAATTTCTGTCGGCCTCATTGACGGTTTGTTTACTATTGTGACGTCATGAAACTGCAGCAAGCTTCCTCGGGAAATGACTTGAAAATACTTGTCTTAGTTGCGAAACGACACCAAGACATCTGACCAAGAAGTTCCGCCGAAAGCAGGAATGAACCACAAGTTTCAAGATTTTTCAAGCAATCTTGGAAT
>NC_091566.1:7487998-7495498 GCF_042767895.1 Penaeus vannamei
TCCCCTTCCTTTGATAAATGCTGTATTATTTTATTTTTTTTTATGGATGTTATATTACGCTTTGTGAATGACGTGTTGATTTTATACACGGATGTGCATATTTATCCATTTATTTGCTTTTGTCTTTGTATGAATGTTATGTTAAGCTGAGTGAAAGATGTGTTGTATTTCTACGTGGATATCCTCACTTTTCTCGTTTTTTGTTCTCTCTCTTCTCTCTTTTCTCGTTTTCGTCGTTTCACTTCCTTCTCTCTTCTTCTGCTTCTCTGATTCTCCTTCATTCTTCCATTTTTATCTCTACTTTCTGGGTTTCAAGAAGGATCATTCTCAAGAGACCAAAGTTTCTAAATACTTTTGTTTACTTGAAGAAAAGAAAAAGAAAAGAAAAGAAAAGGAAAAAATAATAACTTTTCATCTTACCTTCATGTCATCTATTCATTTCGGGGGGACAGCTTTTTGTTCGAAATCGATATAAACATTTTTATTATGGTAGAACAACACATTATTATAGTACGTAGGAAACTTAATATGGTGCGACAAAAACTTCTTGCTATGGTACAGCAAAAATACATTGAAACAAATTATTTTTCATGGTACAGTAAAAAAAAAATCAAATTGGGAATAGGTATTAGTATAGTACAACGAAAACCTCACATCATGGTACAATTTATGTTTCTCATTATAGTACAACGAAAACTTATCATTTTGGTATAAAGAAACCTTCATATAGCACAGCAACAAAAGCTTATCATGTACAACGAAAACTCTTTATGGTACAACTAAATTTTATCGTGGAACAACGTAAAATGCAAAAGAGAAAAAAACGTACAGAGGCCATGCTTTTGAAATATTCTTTAAAAAATGACAAAAAGATGAACTAAAAAACAATAACATCACACCATACAGAAATCACCATAATCACAATACTCACTGTCCCGGTTGTAAAATATAAAATAATATAAAAATATAAAGAAAAATAAATACCTATATATACATATAGGTTCAGACCAGACAGACGCTCACCATAATCACAATACTCACTGTCAAGGTTGTAGTCGTAACATCCGAACTTGTCACAGAAGACCTCCAGCTGACACAGAGGGTTGTATGACACATCCTCTTTGTAGTCGGCTGTCAGTGGTTATCCAAGACTCTGTTACTGTCATACTTATAACATGGGTTGTGGATAATGGTTTGTTTTTAATGGTTAATTAGTTGGAAAAGGATTAGAGGATTAAAGGATTGTTAGTAATGGTGATTACTTACATGGACAGATTTTGAGTGTTAAGGGTTTATGTATGTGCGTGTGTGTGCGGGGGGTGGGGTGGGGGTACGTGAGTTCGGGAGTATATGTGTGAGTGTAGGTGTGTGTGTGTATGTGTGAATTTGTGTATGTGTGAATTTGTGTATGTGTACATGTATGTATGTGTGTGGGTGTGGGTTTGTTTGTTTGTGTATGTGTGTGTGTGTGGGTTTGTGTGTGTGTGTGTGTGTGTGTGTGTGTGTGTGTGTGTGTGTGTGTGTGTGTGTGTGTGAGTGAGTGAGTGAGTGAGTGAGTGAGTGAGTGAGTGAGTGAGTGTGTGTGTGTGTGTGTGTGTGTGTGTGTGTGTGTGTGTGTGTGTGTGTGTGTATGTGTTTGTGTTTGTGTGTGTATATGTGTTTGCGTTTGTGTGTGTATGTATGTGTGTTTTATTCCCACTGTTATCATTACCATAATCATCATCACTACCACCGCCAGCCAGAGCACAACACACGCACCCAGTCCTTACCTACAGGACAGTTTTCCTCTTCATCAAAACTGATTTTCACTGAGGATTCTTTACCAGCCGTTTCTTCCATTTTCAGGTGCTTCAGATACTTGTAGAATTTGCTGCATTTGGTACGAATGGCGTCCACCTCTGCCATGGTTAATTTCACCGATTCCTTTGGGTCATCTTTGTCTGTTAAGAATGAAATTAAGATCATGGAACAAGTAAGAATGAAATCGATGATTATGGTATGCAATTTTTGCCTTTGTGTACATGTAGGTTGGGTACATGTTGATACAACGTAACGTGTTTCTTGATATAAAATAAAATGAAAATAAAATGTTTGTGGTAAGAACTACCCAAAATGAAGATCTGCTGTCAAAATGCCTTTAAAACCTTGACATGAGCTCATGATAACACCCTCACTTAGAGAAATCCATAGTGAACAATGAATAAAGGCGTGAACAAACAGACAAAGGCATATAGAGTAACATATGATACTTAAAAACTCACTCTCTCTTTTGGTCCTTTCGTGAGGCGTCCGGGCGGGGTTTTCCAGGAACAGGTGCTCGTTGCGCTGAAAAATGTTCCAACATTACGCTTGTAAAATACCCGTGATTCAGTTCATTTTTTTGAGGCTATGAATGAAGAACAGACAGGGGTGAAGTCCAGGATTAGAAGTCCAGGACTAGAAGATGGATTATTAAGGGTTTGAATTGATTTTATAGAAGTGAAATATTACAAAAACAGTTCTTTTAAAAGATTTCCTTCATACCTCCGTGAAATCGCCGAAGTCCAGGAAGACGCCGCGCTCAGGGTCCGGTTTGGGAAGGGCTTTCTCGACGCCCAGCCTGCGCATCTCGTCTGTCTTTTTCCCGTGGTTCCGCTTCGCCCATCTGTTCTCCTTGATCAGATTCGTCCTCTTTGGTTTTTTCAATTTCACCTCTTCGCCTTTTGACAGCGATCGTTGCCTGGGGCGTCTCTTCGGAGCAGGAACATACGCATCCCTCCTCTTCCGTTGCTGGACATCGACTGAACTCGCCGTCGAAACATCACCCGAGCTTTCGTAATATTCTTCATATGACCATTCTGTGGACGAAGTGATTATGGAGACTGTTTAGTTATCGTTCTGTGTTTTGTCATTTTTAGTGTTCATTTATGTTATCTACTCTGTATTGTTGTCATTACTGTTTGTGATTATTATTACCACTGTGACGACTAATAGTGCAACCATTGCTGCTGTTGTTTTATTGTTGTTTTTGTTTTAATCATTATGAACTGCTCTTCTATATCTATGCTATTATTTATGTTCATTTCCAACTGTAAAATTATTAATTTTTAGTTCATTTTTTTTTCAATCAGGTGATTTTTTGGCAGACTTTACTTGTACATTCTATGTCATTTATAACATTCTATGTCATTTATAATTGTTGCCTTTACTTCCCAGTGTCTCCTTGTTTCATTGATTATGTTCTATCTGTTTATCATCTATTATTAAAAAATATGTCTTGTCAGGCCCACTTCGAGACGGAAGTGCACCAAATAACTGCACTGCAAATTTCCTCGCAGGACACAAGGAAAAAAATGTATACATATATATATATAAATATATATATATATATATATATATATATATATATATATATATATATATATATATATATATATAAAAGCTTCCATAATCTTTTGCTTCTGATTTTAAAAAATCATTCCAGCATATCAGGGAGTTATAAGGGAAACCGAAATTTTGCATTTCTTTTCTCAAGCTTTTTTTACGTTGCGGCGGTGTATTCATGATATATGACAGCATAAAGTCTCAACCATGTAAGTTTTGCTTCTTCGGATCAAGATCGACCACTTGGACTGCAAAATTTTCCCATATATATATATATATATATATATATATATATATATATATATATATATATATATATATTGTGTGTGTGTGTGTGTGTGTGTGTGTGTGTGTGTGTGTGTGTGTGTGTGTGTGTGTGTGTGTGTGTGTGTGTGTGTGTGTGTGTGTGTGTATCGTATTACCTTCACTGGGATCCCAGTAATTCTCTTCATAGTTGTTGTCCTCCGAAGAATAGTCATACACAGAAGGCTCTCCTTCATACTCATATTCGAAATCTTTGAATTCCTTGCCACAATCTGGAATGAACTGATACCTTAACGATAAACTATAGTATATATCTATGATAAATATACTTATTACAGAACTTTTGGGCATAGGTGCGTGTCTACGTATTTGAGTGTAGAGATGGTTATATGCTAATATAAAAACAATTGAAAAAGGCTTATTGCACTACTAATATGATCATATTATTTGACTTCCTTAATTGCAGTCTCTTAGAAGTCATTAGCTTGTGATAGACCAAAAAGCAAAAGTGATTGATGCATAAATTGGTGGTGAGGACACATAAGACATAATTAAGACACTAGACTAAGTGAGGGAATTGGGGTTTTATGAAAAATGCACACTTGAAATATATTTTATTTTGTATATATGTTATACTAATATTATCATAAATTTATCCTTTTCTTTCTTTCTTCTTTCACTTTTTAAAATATGTTGTCCAAGATGTTCAGGAATTAGCATTTCTGAAAGTACTCCATTATACTAGGAAGGATGTGGGTGTTAGTGAAAAAGGGTGGGTTCTATACGGCTTAAAAGATGTCGATATATACGGATGACCCCCTAAGCTAGGGCTGTGAAACTTATATACCCCCAGGAGGCCACTTTTCACCTTAGTACACAGTATGCGAGCCAGATAATTCTGAGGAAACGCGACGAAACGGCCATATGGTCGGCGTAAAAACATAGGCTATATAATTCATTACAAAAATAATAGAAGAAAAAAAAACACTGTAAGAGTGTATGGTAACCTTCAGAGACAAAGGACTGGCTTGATTAATCTGTAAAACCGCCGACTGTTAGACTGAAATAGCAGATTTGCCGCTGACCTCGTGTTTGACACCCCTGACCCAAGCTCACCCAGGTCTGAGTAGGATCCCTCGATACTTATGAAGGTTCCCCAGACGGGATGAGACGACAGGTCCTCCTTCGTGGTCAAGGGATTCAGATTGCACACCGTCACTGCGGGGAATTCCACCAGCGCGTCCTCCTCCACCTGCGGGAAAGAAGGGGGACTCAAAGTACTGTCACGCTAGCACTTTTTCCGTCAATTTTTTTTGACAATCTCCTGAAATTTTGTCAGTTTTTGAGCGAATTGTCGATTCTCCAGTCAGACGATAATGATCGTTTCCGTCTGAAAACCTTTCCGTCAACTTTTTCAGCCAAGCAAAGTCAAATCAAGAGCTATCTTCGAAAATGTTTGTATTTATGTTAAATAAAATTGTCAAAAAATTGACAAAACAAAGTGCTAGTGTGACACGGCCTTGAGAGATGTATGTCACGATACCCAGGGTGAAGAGGATAGATAAAACGACCTTTGTAGGATGGTTTTGGATGCCGTCCAGATGCACAGCAGGTCTAGGATAGTGACTGGATGTATACGAAAGGATACAAGAATCGAACGTAGTGGTGGTATAGTTAGTTTACAATAATTCCCATGGATAAAATCTGTGACTTTAGAAACTTAAACTTTTCTTGGCCACTAAAGGTTTGTATTCTTTAAAGGTAAGTTATATTACATGTATTAAGAGTTACAACACAGGATAAGGCTTTTACTATGATATTTTCAAATAACTTAAAGAATAAATGTGGAATCGGAATTCTTACCAGAATAGTAGTAATACCGATATTCGCCAAACTCAATCAACTGTGCGTGTTTATACATGGACGCAGAAGCCAATCTTTTATTCTTTTTGAATGTTCTAATGGCGATCAGCAACAGCATATAACTGGCAACTGAAACAGGACATGCACCACACATACAAAAAACAAAAGAGAGAAAAACAAGACAGAATAAAAAAATATTAATAATGATTAGAAACGAATGCGAGAAGCGGACACGAACACACGTACCCCAATGGTAACCTTTTTCGGATAGCTGAGGTACTCCACCAGCACGCGGTAGCACTGGTACGTTCCCACGGACAGCAGGATGAGGCAGACCAGGACCCAGACCACTCGCCGGAACCAGTGGGCGCTCCTGGGGGCGGAGGAAGGTCCTGGAGGCGGGGGGAGGAGTGGGGGAAGAGGGGAAACACAGAAGGGGGGGGGGGGCGGGTGAAAGGTTTAGAATCAAGATGGAGAGAGAGAAATAGAGCGAATAATGATATGGAGAGATAAAGAGATAGATACATAGATAGACAAACTGACTGATAGAATAGAATGATTGGTAGATAGACAAAGGAATATATAAGTGCACACACATACACGTGTGTGAGTGTGTGTGGGTTTATATATATATATATATATATATATATATATATATATATATATATATATATATATATATATATATATAAAGAGAGACAGAGAGACAGAGAGCGCCACTGAGTAACACAGGCGTGGATGCATCAAACACTCGCTCCCTCACGTCCCAGATGTGATCATTATCTTCTTGCGAAAGCTAATGCACACACTCTTCATTGCGTGAATAAGAAACGCACTCATACAGAACCGCGCGTGAATGCAATACCTGCTTTATCTTTTATGACTTTTTGAGGTCAGAGATTTTTTTCTTTTTTTTTGCAGGTCGAAAGATGGATGATATAGAGAGGAAGAATAAATAAAAAAGATAATGACGTTAAGGATAATAATGACAATAATAATGATGATAATGATAAAGGAAATGATATTAGTAATAATGACAATTATAATAGTAAAAATAACAATAAGATGACGATAAGGATAACTATGGTAGTATTAATACTACTAATAATAACAATGACAATGATAATAATAATTATTCGTAATGATAAAAATGATGATGATGAAAATGATGATAATAAAAATAATGATGATTATCCTTCTTCTTATTATCATTACGATCATTATCATTTTTCGATTATAATGATGAGGATGATAATATAGTCGATAATGATAATGATTGATAATGATGATAATAATTATTATAATGATAATAACAATGATGATAGTAATGATGATAATAGAAATAATAATGATAATAATAATAATGATAGTAATAATAATAAAAAATAATAATGATCGCAATAGTTATAATAATAATAAAAATAACAATGATAATGATAATATTGATAATAACAGTGATGATAATAATGATAATAATGATAGTAATCATAATAAAAATAGTGATAATAATAATAATGATAATAATAACAAAAACTATATTAAGAATGGTAATGAAATTGATAATGATCCTAAAAAACAACAACAATGATAGTAATGATAATAATAATGATCATGTTAATAATAATAATGATCATGTTAATAATAATAATAATGATAGCCATGATAATGATAATGATAATAATAATGATAATAGTAATAATCATAATAATCATCATCATAGTTACCATTAGTGTTATCATCATTATAATCATTGTCATTATTATTATTATTATTATTATCATTATTATTATTATTATTATTATTATTGTTATTATTATTATTATTGTTACTACTATTATTATTATCATTTTCATTATTATTATAATAATAATTGATAATAGTAATAATGATAGTAATAATGATAACGATAATGGTAATGATGATAATGATGATGAAAATGACAATAACAATGATAATAATCATAATGATAACAATAAGAGTGATAATGATGATCATAATAAAGATGATATT
>NC_091566.1:7512998-7532998 GCF_042767895.1 Penaeus vannamei
ATATCTATTCTCATTCATACCTTTTCTACATTTGTCAGGATGAATACCATTCAAGAAATACTGTACTGCTAATACATTCATAAATCTATAAAAATTCTTGGTGACAGGATGACATAAAAAGAGTACATTTATTGTAACTCATGGTGTTAGATATGCAAATGCATACTCTCAACATTCCTGTATCTTATCAGTGCTGCAGCTACATTTAATATTACATTGGGTTTAATGAGTATGCGGTATTCCTGTCCTAATACCCATTATCTGTTGCAAAAATATAGAACAGAATAAAGGCAAGCAATAAATTGCATGATCATGGACCTATAGTTATTCTCACTTCATCAAAAGCTACTCTAAACATGCATAAATCTCGTACTTCTAAATAGACTGGCATGAGTACCTACAACACTTATCAATTACTATCCAACTTTTCTCTTGGCTTATGTTATTAAAACAAGGACTCAAGAGACATAGGTCCTCTGAACCTAAAATTCTTAGATTAACAAATAAATACCATAAATGTATTATTACATAAAGTGAAAATGGACACCACTTTAAACAAGTAAGAAACAAATCCTCCACATTTATATAGGGTGTTCTGTCTATTGTCTAAATAATCAAATTATTGTAAATGAAAAGTTGTGCTTCATATGAAAAAAAATCAACTGAACAAAAACTAACTGAATATCTTTTCAAATCAAGATAATTCCCTGTCCTGAATTTGAGTCTATTTTTGTGTACATCAATTGTCTACTTCAGTTGTAAAGTAATTCTACAATATTTGATATATCACAATTACCACACAATCACTTGCAACACAAGGCCACTTATTTCCTTTGAAGCTTTTACAATGGATATGGTGGACAGCAGTGCAACATATATTATGCAAGATTATCATCAATTACAGCACATTTACTGGGAAAAAGATACATTAGATTGATAAAAATTGAATCTGTATCCCCGGCACAAGAATTCTCTACTTGTTACATATATACATATATATTTATGTATATATATATTTCTTTTGACGTATACCAAGATTCAAGATTTCCTGATTTACATATAACATAAAGGCACAAAATCACATTTCATCTTCTCTTAAATCTACTTACACAAAACAGCCTTCTAAATCACATATTTTATAAATAAAATTTGAGATTCCTGTATCATACTGGGATGGAACATACAGCTATCATGCAAAAAATAAAGGATACAGTACTTTTCTATATATCTAATGCTCACATTGTTTACATGGTCAATACAAATAACATGTGTGAGAATGTATCATCACCTCTTCAAATTACAAAATTTTCATTATGTCAGTCAATAATTCCTTTCTACAGCGGACCATAAATCAAATTTACTATCATAGATTAATCATCAGTGTTGAAAGGGCAAAATATTCACTTTCAATAAATTATCAAGATCAATTCAAATGAAAAAAAAATTCACGTTTTTTAAAAATACTTTTACAGGTATCAAACTGCTATAGATATTCACTGAATGTTAAAATACTCGGAAACATTAATGAAGAAAACTTTCAGGCTAGGGATACCTAATAAGACATACTTTTTTTGCATAGTAAAAACAAAGCCTACATTTATAATATGAAAGTATTGTATAATGAACCAAAAGAAACCATTATATAAAAATCGCTGAGAAAGTTTACTATGGTACTGCATGAATTCTCCATTAAATACTACAGCGACACTGACTACTTAAATGCTTGTGTTGTTGGACATGTTACTACATTATACCACTGAGTTCACAGGTGCCATTCACACTTATCTGCCATATGTCTCTCCTCTTAATTAAGGTACAGAACCTATGTGAAGTACAACAGGGATAATACTTTGAGCACTTGATCCAAGACAACTTTTCTCCTTAGATATATATAAAAATATTTTTGATCTGAAGTATTCTTAACCTTACCATTCAAATGATAGGCAGAGTTCAAAGAAAAGAAAAGAAAAGAAAAGAAAAGAAAAGAAAAAAAACTGATAGATTTAGCAATACATTCATATATATACATATATATAAATATCAAAATGTAGTAATCTAATCACAACACCTAATACTATCTGAATAATAGCTTATGGAATTTCTTTGGATACTGCTCAGATATATAAAAAAAATGAAAAGAATATGGTAAACCCTCGACTGCTAATATTCACAAAATTTTTAAAAACTTTTTAGTGGATAACATCAATATTCTTGGAAGGTTTTTGTATCACTTTTTAGTGTATTACAAATATCTGAAATTGTTACAAAGAAGTATAATTGATGCACCCATGGTACACATTACATAAAAATAAAAATCTGTATAAATATACACTAATATCTATAACAACAAGGCCAAATATAATTTCAAGTGATTGCTATTCTTAGTTTGTGACTATTATAATATATGACTGACTAGAAGCAGGGAGTACCTCTTCATCTTGTTATGATAATCTTTTTCATTCTAAAAGTTAAAATAAAATATTATAATGTCATCTCTCTACCATCACTACAGGGGATGTTGGACACTTTTATATACTATTGGATAAGGCTCTGCTTCTTCTCAGCGCAACAGTATAGAGTATATAGAATGACATGCTATCCTGTCACGTCTTGTCATTTACACATGAGCACTGCAAGATGCACAATGTTAACTTTACAAGTATTCATACTATTTAAATAGCCACTGCAAATAAAAATTAAGTCAATTAAATTTACTTTCTTTGCATTGCCACTCATATTTGTGGATACATAAATGACAATGTCATCCTTAATACAGGAACAAACATCCTTTCTTCCAAGCTTCCCCCATTACAACCTACAGTGCAGTTCTGATTGATCACTTATGCATCTCTACCATAGTAAATTCAACTACATCACTTATGGGATACACTTTTAAAGATTTGTTTTTCTCACTCAATTCAAACAAGCATGGAGAAAAAAATCATCTGATCTTGATGCACTGATCCTTATGCTAATATATAAACCCTGAATATAAAGTTCCATAGCAATTTATCTCCACGGGTAATTACAACCTAAAGCACAATCATGAAAATCTTTGTGGTGGCAAGGAAGTGCCCGCACGTGGTGCCACCGTTATCTGCGTTTTACAAATACTAAGGCAAGACTCAGATTCCTACATAGTTACCACCATTACTGTTTACCTAGCCTTCAGATTAAGATATCTGCAACTTGTTTGTCAAACATAACAATATATGGACTTCACTTAAATTTTGCTAAGCTATTACATGTCTTACAATTCTGTGCAAATTCTTACATCATGATTTACAGGTAATCATTGATAACTAACTGCAAACACTGCCAAAACCATGGCTCTAGCCTCGTGTCTGTGCCATTTGTGGCAATAGTGGTAGCTTTAGATTCCTATGCCCAGGGAAGGGCATGACTATATCCTAGGGTAGATGAAGCCTTTGAATCCTATTTCTACTCCTCCTGACCTGTTGGTATTTGCAAAGACAAAGAGTGTTGAACCAGCCATCACTCCCCAACCACTCCTAGCTGGTGACAAAAACAGTTCACTTCTCTAGTTAAAACATCACATTAAACATCTGCTCAGAATCCTCTGAAATGTACAGTTCATCCATACTTTGCCTAGAAAAATGTTTTGGGCATTATAAGTTCACAGTATCTGAATTACCACAGTACAGATACAAATGATAAGAAAGACCTGAAATATAACAGTAATGATGATAATGATAATAATAATAATAATAATAATAATAATAATAATAATAATAATAATAATAATAACAATAATAATAATAATAATAATGATAATAATAACTAATAACAAACAAACAACACTACAAAAATAAAAAAACAAAATTATTGAAACAGAATCAAGTCTTAATTAACCCAGTAAAAATTGGGATATGAAATTGCCAATGCCAATAAAAATAATTGCAAAGTGAATTATGCAATGATACCACTGGAGCTTGTCTTGCGTGTAGAGAGCATACATGTACGTCGCGCATGGCAACATGAAGATATAAGCTAAGCCAGATATTGCACCAACCCATCTGTGGAAAGAAAGAGGCATTTCAGTGAAAAAGCCTTGACCTGGAAATATTGCAATAATTAAGGGATAGTAAAAGAATTCAAATACTTCTTCAGGAGTTACATGGTAATGAAATGGAGGTTCAAGATAATTAGGATATGCCTCTCTTTTCACATTTTATATTATCATGTCTAAAATTAACTAATATTGATCTACCTGGAAATTTGCTTCCAACTTTTATCAAAAATGCAATGCTACTGTGTGAAATGCTATCAATTTATAATTTAGCTTTACATAATACAGAGAAATGCTGGTATTTCTGAATGCCAATATCATATACAATTTTATAATGATAACTTTTTTTTCCTTTTAAGCTTTGACGGTTTAAGAAGTGCCTGGTAAGAAAAACAGGCAAATATTCCCCTCACTTGTAACTACCAACAACTTCATGTAGAAAAGATAAAAATGAAAATTGGTAACTTCAAATTACAAGATATATAACAAATAGCTATATATATATATTTTTTTTTTCTAAAAGATATATCTTCTTCATAAGACAGTTGTATAGCTGTGATGACCCAGGTTCAAGGCATGATTGGATTTTATCTTTATTTTTCTACTTTGAGGATAGACATTTTATGAGGATAAGGGGGGATGGTTAATCAAGATTGTCTGTATACACAAAAAAATGCATTCATTGTAAATTTACCTCCCTCATGCATTAGTTATGAGAGTACATCTACACTATCATTTGAAACTATGCCTTGGATACTGAATAAGTTATGCACTAATTACTAAAGAATCAATTAAGAGCTCAACATACCTGATTTCCCTATTCCTTATTTTTCTATTCTTTTGTTTTATAATACCACTAAAATATAGTCATTATTATTATTGGCCTTATGAATTAATAATGTTATCAAAATGCTAATTGCAATAGAAAAATAATCTTTCCAAAAATCAAGGAAATGAATAAACAAGTCCTGAAACAAGTAGGCCTAGTAGTACCTGACTCCTTGGCAACTAAGTACTTGTAGTCATCTATGTGTACAGACAAACACCAAATTAAAATAACAGCAGATATGGCAAGTATATCATCCGATCCCAGCACAAAGTCGATAAAATTTCCAGCACAAAGAGTCCAGGACAGAAGGTTTACAGAAAAGGGGGACCACTTATGGCTAAGCATGTCAACTTTCTTTGGCACATTGAACAATGGAAGAATGGGACACAAAGAACTCCACAAACAATAAATGCAAACATATAATCTATGATAATTGAGCTGGAAAAATATTAGAGAGTGAGAAAGAAAGAAAGAAAAAAAGGAAAACTTTAGATTGAATGAATGAAGGGATATAAAAAAGAAAAACCTACCTGATAATGAATCCAATATTTGGGTAGAAGATAGCCACCAACACAGACATTGTCAGAAGACATGTGTTTAGTAAGAACACCTGCCAAAGCCTGTACTCATATGATGGTCCCATGAAGTATGTGAACAGCTGATTTCGGATAAAGAACCCTAACAAGGGATACACAGTCAAGATCTGGAAGAACAGGAAGCCACGCACAACAGCCAGAACCACGTCATGTGGGGGAAAGTTGTCCAAGAAATTCTGAAAGAGGATACGGAAAAATATAAGGTATTTGTAAAGATAGTTCTGCTGTTACTGCAGTACAAATCTGACCTTAAAAGGATATTTTTTTAACAAATTACCTTTCTATACTATATTATTAGGCAATATAAAGGCTTAATTAAATACATTAATATGAAGAGCACCTCTACATCATAGATTTTAATTTCATGCAAAGACACTGCAGAAAGTGTTGCCCTAACTGCCTGCTTCTAAACTAGAAAATTACACATGAAGAAAATAAAATCAATGTAAAAAGAAAGAAAAAAAGAAAGAAAGAAAAAAAATATAAATATACACAGACAGTTATAAACATTTATATACAGTATCAATTCTGAACATTCTATAAGAAGATTAAAGAAGTAACTGCAAGTTACTCAAAGAACTTACATCAACTACACAATACTTAGGCATGGGGAATGCAGAGTAGAAGAGAACACCAATTGGAATGTATGTCAGAGCTACGAGGATGTAGGCAATACTCAGGTCGCGAACCTGTAATTATGTAAAGGTATTAAGATATCTGACTTGAACCTCAGTGAACTTGAGTGAATGAACTACAGCAATATATCTTCACACTGACTATATAATTTTTAGTAATTCAATGAATCTCTTCTATTTCAATGTGTGAATCCTTTTGTCAGACTTCTTCAAATGTAATGTTACTGATAATAAAAATGTTTTTGTCACATAATTGTCAAGTCTCATTTCCATCTTTCTCAATTGCTCTGTGTGGAATGAGCCTAAATACTTTTTTTATTGAAACTATCAAACAAATGAATTTTCTTTCACTATCTTAAAATAAAATGCAATACTGGTCATTAATTAATTTACGTAATATAAAGGTGAGATACTAATCTTATGCCACTAAGACAAAGAAATCGATTTAAAAATGAATACAGGAAAAAAAAAAAATACTCCAGGAAAACAGGATTAATCCAATTATCCTCTAAAACTAACACAAAAACAAAACTGTAACATAAAGACATATTTCCCACTTACATTGTTTTCCTGGTGTCTGTTACCTTGCATGATAGTAACAACACAGTTATGAATGAAGTAAGCAAGTGATAATGTTCCGGTCAGACACATGAATGAGCTCTGCAAAGTAAAAAATACAAGACACTTTTTATTTCCTTCTCGAGAAAATAAACAAGAAAGGGCTGTGATAATCATATAAATAAAGAGAAAAATCTACTGACACTGAGATGCTGCACTAGGAGTACAAGGCAATGAAAAAAATATGAATTATATTGCAAAAGAGACTAATACATTGGAGCATTTAACTCATGTCATTTCAAAATTGCTTTGATGTATGTAAGAGAGAAAATTAAACCATCAAAATTTTGTACAATATACAGTATGCCACCCAGAAGATTTATGTTCACTGTAGCGTTGTTTTTAATTCCACATGTGTTCACAAGGAGTCAATTAGTACATGTATATGACCTCGCCTGGTTTCAACTTGAGTGTTTATGATTTTTTTCTTTTTTTCTTATGCTATTAATATAAATGTTGATATTGTTATCATTGACATTACAATTATTATAATGCTATTAACAACATTCATACAAATATAAAATAAGAAAGAGTATTTCCAAAATTCAAGGAAAAGGGTAAACAAGTGAGATAGGTTGGACTAGCATGTGAGGACTTGGTCTCTATGCACTTCACCAGGGGTTTGTGTGCAATCCCCAATGCAATAGATTAACATATCATTTTCAATCTTTTATTCAGGAGAAAACAGCTAAAACTGTCAGTGAAAAGTTTATTTCAGAATAAGTAAGAGATAAAAGCAAACACAATTGGTAATCAACACTAATGGAAATCTTTATTTTGAATACACAAATTCTTACCTTGAACAGGGGCACATAAAAATCACTGGTGACATCAGTAAAATTAATGTTAATTCCCCACGTTGCAGCTTTACTGATTACAAACAGGTACATGACTAACACAGAGATGGCACCTGCAAATGAAAAATGAAACCATCTTTAAATATTAAACTTCAAAATTTGAGAATCAGATTTCTCTGTACCACATACCAGAAACACATAATTTCCAACCAATTAATAGTTTAAATTACCTAAAGAGTTGAAATAGGTGAAGATCTTGGCATCTCGAAGGTTCAGCACAAAGACGAAGGGAACGAGTAAGTACAATGGCACAGTCAGGTCTTGTTGCCACCATTTGTGGAACTCACTGGGTTCTGGGCCTTTAATGTTTTCATCATTGGTAATGTTGGGCGGGCAAAGCACTGCACTGGATGAGTCATTGTGGATCTCACCATGGATTGTATCTGAAATCATAGATACTAATATCAGAAGGAATTTTTTTAAAAATCCAATAAATATATACATACATATAGACACATTTCCCCATGTTACCCATTACATCACAAATACAGACATATATGTGCACAAATCCTATAAATATATACATATAAACATATTTCCTCATGTTCCCCTGCACAGCACAAATTCAGACAAATATGTACACAATAAAAGATTAAGAAAGGTAACTTACCATATATCACCTCTCCAGTGTTAAAGAGGAAATTTGACATAAGAACCCAGTACACAACCTGAGCTCCCACCAAAGTTATTACGGAGAAAGTGACGGTTAGGCCTTCCGTTAGTCTGCCTAGCGTTCCTCCTAGAAGCTGCCAGCAGAGACGGCTGAGTTCTAGAGAGGGGCCTTCTAAGCCTGTGGGAACAAATTGGCAGGATGGAGTTACAGGTTGAGGATATAATTAATGCAAAATTTTATCAGCTCAAAACAACTGCCACTACTGTGAAACCAACTGGAAGATTGTAAAATTTAATCATAAAAGAAATAATAAGAATCATGATGATAATAACCATATCAAAACGTAAATTTTTTCTCTTATTTCTTTTATCATGATGGGTACATTACATCATCTAGTTCTGAATGTCGTAATCTAAATTTATTTTTCCAAATGCCTTATCAGTATAGTGTTAATAAAAAGTAAAAAAGAAAGAAAGAAAGAAAGGAAGAAAAAAATAAAAATAAATAAAATAAAGTACATGGATACAACATGCTCACCCATAGTCTTCTGCAATGTAAGCAAGCGAATGGCAGTGTACAGTGCAATCCCAGCCATTCCCAGCATGATGATTATGCCACCCACAAAGCCTGCTTGCCCAAAGGCCCATGGCATTGTCATGAGTGAGGTCCCCATCATTGTGTTCCAAATGGCAATGCTGGAAATAATATACTTTCAATTCCCTTCAATATATGTTAGTGTATCCTATATAATATCAGTTTCACTCTGCTTACGTGATGAAGGAGTTATAATGTGTAGGATAAGAATAATGCACTAATGTTACTGATGTGTAACAATTTCCCCGAACAACGATTCAAATCCACTCAGAAAAGGTAACAACTAGAGAGAAAGAAGCAGAAACACCAAACAATACTAACTACAGGAAATATTGTATAAGATCCTTAATAGCTCTACACTATACATATAGATGATTTCTCTAAAGTTAGTAAAAGATTGTATTTTGATAATCCTGTTATTAGTTTATGTCACTGAGTGGTTTTCAGTCCTTCTTAGGGAGGGTAGCTACATAAGCAATTACATATCTAGATACAATATAAATCTCCTCTAGCCCAGTCAGATTTTTTTCTTCTCTATTCCAATATCTATCATCAATCTTGAGAAATTTCAAAACAGAAATGAAGCCTTACATTGTGATATATGATGATTGCTTCCCATCAGCATCTCTCACATGTCCAGGTATATATGGCAAGAATAACTCCGGAGGGACAATATGGTCTGGAATCACCTGTATTAGACACACAATATCAACCATATGACTTATAGAAAAATTGTGAAATGGATATGTAAGTGAAGCATTGAGATTGTCCTTCCTTTTTTATTTCATCTCTTTGATTAAGTCTTGGTATATATGACACTAACCTATTCTTAAAGCTCAGGAATCAAATTTGTATCAGTAGCAATGTTTTCACTTTGTTGAATTTGGGTTTCTAAAGCGAAATATATGAGCTTATCAAACACTGGTACTCTCACCACACACACAAAAAAAGTTAGCAAGTCCTTCATTTATTTCAATATCATTTCTAGTGTCATTGTTTCATTTCTTCCTGGATATGAAAAGTTACATCAATTTAGGGGTAGGTTTAAATATATATGAGATAATTTACAGTGGCATATCTCTCTCTTCTTTTTCAGTGGATATATCATAGCACTATTCACTAGTATTTAATCTAAACTACTCACAAAATTATTGTTCAAACATAAACCTGATATGTCTATTCAGTGCAGCATCTTCACTCTATGACAATGGCTTTTACCTGTGCCACAAATCATGCACATAACACCTGAGTAACAAATTACAGGAAACACTTGTTTTACCTGAAGTCTACAATTTTGGCTACAGAATGCAGCCAAAGATCTTTCAGTGGGAAAATATAAATCGAGTTTATGCATAAATTGGATGCCTGTAACTCCTTACTGTTGACAGACAGGGCCAAACAAGGGAGCAATTGTTTAGCATCCATAACACATCAGCTGACCATGCCCATATCCCATCTGGCATATGGGCTTGGTGCTATGTCTGGTCAAGAAGAATAGATGCTATCCAGCAAGAAGCTCATATATTGTGCTTTACCTTGTGAAGAGCCTAATTAGCACTCTAACAGCACTTTCTCATCTTTAATTATTGCTACTCTTTACAATCTAGCCTTACTGTATTCCTTGCCAACTCATATCTAAATCTTGAGATTAGTGGGTATGCCTTACACCTCAAAATATAAATAAATAAATAAATTTAAAGGCAAATAAATAAATATACATTCAAACAAATAAATAAAAACAGGATTTTACTTTCATGCAGAATATCTAACCATACACAAATCAGTGTATGAAAATATAGAAAATAAAGAGAACATCATAGAAGCAAAAAATTCCTTATAAAAACAAACAAACAAACAACAACATATTACCAAGGCATGTTCACTCGCTTGGACTGAAGCTCTTAACCGTGAGTAATAACGGTAACGAGTATATAGTTGTCTATCTAAGTTTTCGCTCTCTCTCCGTTCAGGACTGGTTACCTCACTGGCCATACTTCCTACGGATGGGCGATGAAATGGTCGTCTGAAATGAAAATCTTAATCAAGCATACTGATACAACAAAAAATAAACTAAAACAAAAAAATTAGACGAATTAAAAGCACTTTCCCCTGCCCCCAAGAGATCAAATCCATTCATGACGACTTTACTTGCCTCTTTGGTTTGTTGTCAGAAGTATATGGAGAAGGTCCAACAGTTGTGGACCATGAGCTTGAGTACAATCTGAGAAGAAACATATGGAAATAATATCAAACATACCATTCTATCACTAAAGATATTTTCAGTTTCTTTGATGTACAGTAAAAGAGGATTAACATTTCATATTAGTATTATAGTTATTATCATTATCATTATTGTTATGATTACTATTATTAATTATCTGAGCACAAACATCTTATAATCTCCTAGTACAGATTTCTAATAACTAATATGCAAAAAAAAAGGATACTAATAAACTTTAGTTTGGGTATGTAATTACAGATAGACATCCGAGCCGAAAATATTAATGAAAAAAAATAAAATTTAGACATTACCCTCCCTGAGGAGCTGACACACCCAAGAGAGGAGTGCGTTCATTAAAACTATGCGGTGATGAAGACAAAGTGTTTCTGTCTCTGGGACTAAGCTGGGAAATTTCCCGTTCTCTTGGTTCTATCCCTTGTTCCTCTTCTGTTTCTTCATTTGTTGCCTCGTTCTTTCCCTCTCCCTCCTCCTCCTCCCTAGGTTCTTCCACCACTATGTTTATTTCACCGTTTTCCATGGTGGTTTTTGAATGTTACACCTAAAGAAAAGAGGTGTGTTAGAAACATAATTTTTCTCTAGTAGCACGCTAGAATGATTAATAGCAAATCTTAACGTATACCTTAGGTGATCAAAAATTCTTTTTTCTAAGCTTCAGCACACAAGAAATAACTTTAACTTAGATTAGAGAAGAGGTTGATAATTTAAGGATGAATATATGTATCACTCCTGATTTTCAACTCTATCTTGCCATGTTTCCCAAGGGGTGTTGGGGGGCAGAAATTAATAAATAATTTCTATAGGAATGTAATCCTGCTTCATCAATCCAAAGGACTCCATCGCTTTGCTTACTGGCAGATAGGACATAAAAATTTAGGGATCACAGCCCCAGCATCCTATCACATACAGCTAATATGCCTAGACACACATCATGCCATCACTCACTAGTGAAACCTGGTATCTGCATCACTACAGATGGATCTGATTATTTGAAGCACACCAGCACACAAAATTTGTACAAAATGTAATCAATTGGTAATTTAAAATGTAACACAACACGTAACTGGCTGTTATCAACATATGAAATACCATTATTTTTACATATACAAATGAAATGATGTACACATCTATCAAATCCACTTTCTGCTCACAAGTTTATCAAGCTCTCCTCAAATAAATTACAATGCTTACAACTAGATCATGTTACTATGACAGATGTTAATATTTTTCTGTAAACCTATTCTATTAAAACAGTTTCACTTTCCATATACTTACAAGAAGTACCTATTGTCTTCTGCTTTAAAAAGGATATGACTATTTGACCCAGTGCTGCTGAAAATGGCACACACATACATGCCAAGCTCACTGTGAATTTAGTTTATCAACTGTATCTACACAATTTGTTCCACTAGTGGTTAGTCACTAAGGAGTCAATTGCGGATCCTACCTATCTCACCTGTTTAGCCTTTTCCTTGATTTTTAAAAATATTTTATTTTATCTTATATTACTTTTAGTAGTATCAATAACACATTATCATTTGTAATGTCAGTAATAATAGAAACAGCATTGACAATAAAATTATAAAAAGAAGAAAAAAAGATCCCCATAACTCCAGGAAAGGTTATACCAGGTGAGGTCAAGCAGGATCCTAGGTACCTGAGCACTTGTAGCACCATCTATGTGTAGATACACACACACACACACACAAAATAAACAAAACAAAACAATGAATATCACATTTTCCCAGCAGCATTTGGTTAAATATACAAAGCAGTAGGAAAACCAACAGCTAGCATAACCTATAATTACCAGTTTTCCAATAGGTAAAACCTATGTAACCTTCACGGAAAATATATTCACTGAATGAATGGGGTCTCTTATATTGTTCCATATCATCGCACTTACACAAAGACTAACGAAAACCTAACCCTTCTGACGGCTGTCGAAACATGACATGGGTTCTGTAACTGGAACCGCAGGCAACGTGTCAGCGTGGAATAACCAGCGGGTATCAATGGGTATGAGTTTTGTCGCATTTCACACCGATATTTTCAATTTCTTTTTTAAAGCTAAATAACCTCGATTTCCACTTTTATTCTTATTTTCAGAAATGCACAAGAAAGGCTACAAATATCACGAAAAAGAAAACATTCATAACACTTTTACTTTCTATTGTGTTTTTTGCACGAGTGAAAGAGGCCCTCTAACCTTTTCTCCATGTCTTATCACAAGGACGATCAAAACACATCCCTAACTCTAATCAACGTAACTTAAAACCATTATCAAAACACACTAAACAAACATTTAAAAAATAATAAAACCTAATCCCACAACACAAACCGACCTCCACAGGCATGTGACCCACACTGTTGCTAACTCTGTGATCAGCTGATTTGTGTTTACCAGATAGGAGAACGCGGCGGATTCACGCGTCGTGTGAATGCCGACAGTTATCGTACAGGATTTCGTTTTTATTTTAATTTTAATTTGATTGAGATTTATATTTTGTCTTCAGTATGATGTAGGGCTAGATTTTGCTTTTGATTTCATTCAGACACACACACACACACACACACACACACACACACACACACACACACACACACACACACACACACACACACACACACGCGCACACACACACACACACACACACACACACACACACACACACACACACACACACACACACACACACACACACACACACACACACACACACACACACACACACACACCCACACGCGCGCACGCACACACACACGCATGCATGTACGCAACCCCCCCCCCCCACACACCTGTATGCACACACGCCTCCCCCCCCCCCTTCCAAACCTATAAATGCACACACGCACGCACACATACAATAACACACACACACAGCTATAGGTTTCAAGAGCATATCTTTTTTGCACAGTAGTGTCATAATCGTTAGCAGTCATGGAGTTTATTAGCGTTTTCTTCTCAGCACAAAATACAACAATTTATATATACACACACACACACATTACATTTCACATCACTCAATTGGATCACTTTGAACTGCAAAACAAAAACATTGGCCTACATAGTTAGCGGTTAACAATTAAAAATCCCACAATTAACATCTACAGAAAAATAACTTTTACCAACACATACGAAATGATAAGGAATGTGCTGATCTCAATATACTGTAAATATAAACGATTTACAAGATGGATGATTTTTACAAACATACAAATCCATACTTGTGATAAATACACAAGAGGTCACACGTGGTTCACTGATATAGATCTTGTCTGCGGTACCTGACTGACAAGCTTCAAATTCTTGTTAAATGTCTACGAGCTGATAAGAAAATCGCGTTATCGGGGTATGACCGTTACTATCTCTTCCTTCTCGCATTTTAGCGACGACGAAACCTTTGAGGATGATAAGATTATATGTAGCGAGTGAAACTTAAATTTTGGTGTTTTCGTAAGATTGTGGGTATATATGTATATGAAAAAGCTGTGTTTTGCAAAAGAAGAGGTGTTTTAATCAGTTATCTAAAGTAGGCATAAAGCTGACCCAAAGAATGTTGACAATGGAGAGAGATAAGAATCCTTTTGAAAAGAATAACAGCACGAGACACACCAAACCTGAGTGGCCACGCCGGCGCGCCCGCCTATGCATTGGTAACGCTGGAGATAACAACCAAATATAAACGCGCAAATTCACCATTTTACACTTTCATGCGGAATTCGACAACTTTCTACATTTAATAAAGATAAATGAAGCACAAAGTTATTACTACAGTCTTCTCAAAAACCAGAACATACCTCTTTACTGAAGACAATTTCATTATTTTGTAAGTTGGCGACCGAGTAGACGAGAGGAAGTGGCGTGGCTGTGACGTCATTGTCCGAGTACAACCCGTGCTTTCGCTAGGGTCACGTTCACAGTGAAATCGAAACAACTGTACAAGATAATGTATCATCTCTGACCGATATGTTCTGTATTGGTGACTCACATCCTTTTCTTTTTCCAGGAAGTAAATGGCGAGAGGTCAAGTTGTATCGTTTTCGCTTACGTCATGAGAGTAAATGTTTGGGGTCGATTTCTTTCGTTCTCTGAGTATCAATACTGAATAGGAAGAACATTATGAACAAGACAGCTTATAAGGAAGACAGGACACACACACACACACACACACACACACACACACACACACACACACACACACACACACACACACACACACACACACACACACACACACACACACACACAAAAGCCGTAAGAGCTCGGGTGAAGGGACCCAAGAGAGTAATGGTGAAAGGTAAGCTTAGGGTGTAAGTCAGACAAAACATCTTGATACCTTTGTTGAAGAGCAAAGATGGCTGCTCCTTGGCTCACCACAGGGAGTCTGTCTATCATCTTGTACAGGAGTCTAAGGTTAGCTTTGATTCACCTATTTATTTAACAATCGCGGAGGAAGTGTTACAGCAATATATAGTTCTTACGGAAGGAGGAAGATATGACACTGGTATGCCTAGTGTGGCTGGAAAAGATGAATAAGCAGGTATAGCAATGGACATGCGTACATACACAGATACACACATATATATACTTACATATATATTTTCGTATATATACATGTACGTGTATGTCTGTATGCATTTGTGCATGCATGCATATGAATATAGAATTTGACAATAAATGCACAGAAAAACAATAACATATATATATTTTAATGATATAGATTAAGCAGACTGCACTAACACTCACATATCCTCACGCATACTCTCACACACTCTCAGGCTTACATTCACGCACGCAAACACGCACTCAAATACACTCACATACTCTCTGCCCCCCCCCCCCTCTCTCTCTCTCTCACACACACACACACACACACACACACACACACACACACACACACACGCACGCACACACACACACACACACACACACACACACACACACACACACACACACACACACACACACGCACACACACACCTGCTTCATCTGTTTTCGGCCGTCTCCATTTTCTGTTTCACTATTGTCACGCAAGCATTATTATTCACGCGCAAGGTTAACTGTAAGAGTTCACGTGAAGATTATTATCTCCGGATATTCAGCAGACCAATGGACAGGAAACATGACGTCACTAAAGCCACGGAGAAAAAATGGAATTGGTGTATCATTGTTGTTATGCATTATTATCTTCTTTGTACTGAGGGAGAGAATAAAGTTATCTATGCATGATCTTCCCTTGGTAAACTAACTGGACAAATTGCATTTATTGACTATTATGAATCATTTTAATCGCAGCCATTAATTGTGACGTAAACATTAGAATTGATATTCCTAATTTCATTTTTTTTGTACTTGCACTGATAATTATGATTTCGAATCTAGTCACTCAGGTAATATTCACCTAAGTTCACGTTTGTCACTATGTGTTATTCGCACTCTTCAAAATACACTACGTGGACAACTACAAAACGGAACGAAAACACAGACGTGAAGCAAACAAACCTAACCGAACCTAGCCGAACCATTTGCCTTCAAAACAACGAACATCTAACAGTACGTATAAGTCTTTGCTTCAAAATAGGGGTTAATTTATCTTGATTTTGCGAGCTCGTCCTCACGCCTGAGTTGACTAAAAAGAATTCCATGAATATGATATGGTATACAAAGCAGGAGCAGAAAATTATAGCTATTGTCAACACATTTCTCATGATTATTTAAGGTTGTCAATATTACTTCAGAGTCGTAGAAAAGAAAACTGTCATATGTAACCGATGCACTTGTCATAACACATCAGAATCTCGAAACGGTCTCCAGTTGTGTAAAAATTCCTGGCCAACAGATATCTGTAGACGTAGGATGTTTCCATTCGATTACTTTTAGCGTTGTTCAAATGAAGAAAATTGTTGCTGTTCATTCCCTTTCATGATTGATGGTTTAATTTACAATGCACTGTCATACCCTAGTAGTGTGTGAATGTATGTGTCGCGGTCAAAATTTATGTGTTTCTTCCCACCCTCTCCTCAACTTTCGAGGATGTGTAAATAAACAAACTGCAATTTCTTGATTACCCATTTGTTGAGAATGATGATCCTTTGCAACTGAGAGGGCAGCTACAGCCGAGTCTGCTGTTCGAAATGAAATAACCACAATGTTAAATATCGAAATAAATGTTTATCTCTTTAAAACTACTAAAATCCAGGAGCTTCCGGGGGACTCGCCCCCTATTCCCATACCGGGGCGCTGTTGCTGAATCTCGCAAAGGGCCTACATCTTTTTTAGGAACCTAATATCCCCCCCCCCTTCCAAATACCTTCCTAAGCCTATGCGCAATTTATACAGTGGGTTGAAATATATTTCAGAAAAAAAGCCTGTCTAATTATTATATTGTAACATTTGATAAATCAATTATCATTCCAAGCTAGTCTTACTATTAAATACAACCATATATATATATATATATATATATATATATATATATATATATATATATATATATATATATATATGTCGAGATCGTTATTTATTCGACATTTAAAAAGGTATGTTGGTTCGAATTTCATAGATGTACACACGTCAAAGAAACATTTGTTTACATATTTTAATGTTTCTAAAGGCTTATCGATATGGCAAAATTTAGTATAACAACAAATAGAATAGATTATGATAATCATATATAAGTGGTTTGTTTGTTTAAATGTTAAATATTCATTTGGGGGGAAAGCAATAAGTTTGTCATTTTCGATTTCTGTCAGACAAATCCTTGCCTTCCTCCCGTCCAGATGTATGTTAAATGCTTGTATTTCAAGTCGTGTTTTACCTCAATATTATAGATGGTAATGCCTGATAATTGTATTAACGTAATTGTTAAGTCCCTTTGTATTGATTTATGAAGATTCAGACAAGTCCTTGCCTTCCTCCTGTACAGAGAATTCATGGGGAAGGTTAGATCAGTAGCAACTCGAGGGGTCATGGCATCTGATTTTGATGTTTCAAAAGTTACGAATGCTTTGTGAATATGGTCGATCATTTTGGTCTTTTCAATTTCCAAAAAGTATAGGAAATAATGATTTCAATGGTTATATTTTTAATAAACAATCATCAAAATATCCCTGTGGATGAGGAGAGTGGGTGATTATATTTATGCAAGAATGATTCTCAAGTGGAATTGCAGTGGGAGTCAGCTTGAAGGAATTAAGGATACCTACATTTATTAATACCTCCATACACTCAGTGAATAAATGAAATGTATTTTATGTAATGTGTAGGATACCAGGCCGGGCTATTTTTAGAATAGTACATGTTTATGTTTACATTTTGTACAATATCCAACATTTTTCTTCTGATGCTTTGAAATTTATACGAATGTTAGGGCAAATAGGTACGTGGTAAACAAATTGTGCCATACACAAAGCTGGTAACTTGTGCAGTTCAACTCAATATGTATAGAGCTATTCATGGAAATGTGTAAAATCAAGGTTTTGATTTTGTGCATTTACTTGATTAATCTATTTGGAACACTGGATTGATTTCTGTAATCGTTTGTCAAAATATTTTATGACATGAGGTATTGAGACACACATGCTTTTCATGCAAGTTGCTTCAGTTTCTTTCTCAAGAAGTACCATTTTAGTAGACGGGGTGCATCTACTACATAACCAGTCTATAACTCTTTAGGGAGTGATTGGAGTGGGTGTGATCCCTCACTGCTATGGCTGGGTGCTGAGAGGGTTGTGGCCTCCAATATATCCTGGTTGAATGGAGTAACCCCTTAACATGAACTATATATACGGTAAATCACACTAAGCATTAGTTAACAAGTCATTATCATGCAGAAAGAGTATGGTAGTGTTTCTCTTACAAAGAAAACACCGTACATTTGAATATGTGAAAGATCCCCTTTTTGGTGTTAGTATGAAGCAAGAGCAAAACAGATAAAATGTTGTTATATTACTTTTGCTTATCATTGTGATGCCTCCAAGGAGAATCGAACTCCTGGCCTCTGGTTTACTAGACCAGCGCTCTAGCCACTGAGCTATGGAGGCTTGTACGAAGAGGAAGTCTGCCTCTGATTCTGAAATTTATATAAAAATAAGAAAAAAAGATTTGATTATAATCGTATATGAAAGAAAAAAAAAATGTGAAGAAAATACGAAGGTTTAGCAGGATACTTTTGCATATAACCCTTCTTAATTAGAGTGAACAAGGAAGCAAAAGGGAGGTGAGAAAGGAGAAGTAGATTTGTCGATGTCACAATTGCGTCACGCTTCACCTGTCCGTATGCCTTGGCTGAACTATACTATGCTATCAGTGTCAAGAGTAAACGCCATATAAGCAGTATAGTAAACTTAGCAATGCAAAATTAGGGCAGCCTGTGAAACAGACCGTGCTGAATTGCCATACTGATCTGACTGTGCTTTTGGAACAAAGTTGCGAAAAAACGCATAGATAAAATAACATAAACAATCTTAAGGCTTCCAAAACTCAGTGACTAGAGCGTTGGTCTAGGAAACCAAAGGCCAGGAGTTTGATCTTCCTTGAAGGCTAGGAGCTGAAAAGCGAGCTAATTTTGGATAATTTTCCTCACGAAATTTTATAATAGAAAGCGCCTCCTACTAATTAGGAAAGCCAGGTTTAGTTGGACGAAAGCTACTGACATTATGGCAGAGCAACGCCTAGACTAAATTATTTCAGGAAAGCATTGCCTATTTGGAGCCACTTTTTGAAACAAATATTCCATATACAATAATTACAACATAGTATTACATTACTACAGATCTGTGTAGGTCTATGATTTATGTAAAATATCCTCATTTAGGATTGAAGGTCTTGTATTTCCTTGATAAAAACGTGGACAGATGGAATAAATTATTGTTTATTGTCTTGGTGTTATGTTTCCTTTTTTTGACCATTGTGCGAAGTATTCGAAAATGTATTGGCAGTATAAAGGAAAAGAAAGTATCAATTTGTGTCTGAAGAAGAAAGTGT